>NT_166524.1:2705959-2765421 GCF_000002855.4 Aspergillus niger
CTACTCAGAGATGTCGACGCGGATGTTGGCCACACCATCTTACATTTCCTATACAAAGGGGAATATGAAACGGTTTTTTACGCGGAAAATCAAAGCGAGACACACCACATTGAACTTGAATATGAGAGAAGCGTCCAGGTTTACTATGCCGCCAGGAAGTATAAGATAGACGGCCTCGATGCGCTTGCCCAAAACTACATCATGACTCTCAGTGAAACCCTGTCAATTTTCCAGGTCCTACGAAGAGCCAGATCAATATTTTCAAAATTGCCTGAGAATGAAGAATAGTTTCATCACTATTTAGACTCCAAACTTGCTAGCAGCTTCGCGGAGGGTGAAACAACATTCCAGCTGGACGAGTTCTACACGGAAATTGTGGATGATCCAGCATTCAGCAAAGCTGTAATGAAGATTATAGTCAAAGCCTTTACCACCGAGACCTCACGCTTGCGAAACATTCTTAGAGTTACCGGCGGCGGCAGTGAGACGAAGAATGATGGCGAGCCTTCGTGTGAACAATCGTTTGCAGTACCCCAATCTGAGCCTACCGAAGGACACGACAGAGGAAAATGTCTTGAAGTACCGCCCAAAGCACATAAAACTGCAAATAACTCATCTTCATCCGCTTCTGATCGGAACCGTCCGTGTGGTGAGCCTGCGGTCGAGCTCCTTCCAGTTGACTGCGAAGAGGCCAACCCAGAAGTTCCCTACACTCACGAAGATAGTGATAATTGGGATTGGGGATTTCGGGGATTAGACAAGAAAAAGAAGAACAAGAAGAGGCCATCTAAGCAGCAAGCTGAGTGTGACTGAAGAGTGATTAGACCCTTGGTTGTGACAACGAACTTTTGGGCGTAACCAATGCCTGAGCAAGACTGATATGACAATTCTACTCCGTCTCAGATGCTATATAGGTCTTAAAAATGCTTTATAAGTAGGCATCTGATGTGTCGTTTTGTTGTTTAGCTTTGTTTGTATTGCCCCGCACAATACTGGGTTTAATCATTCTTTCAGTGAAGTAATCGTACAGGCACAGACCTGACACCTTTCGAAAGCAAGTCATGTAAGCTATGGCTTCCGTCCTATAACCCTCAGTTTGTTATGGGTCATATATCTAGAACCGAGTGAAATTGAAACACCAAGAATTGATCCTCGGCGTGAGTAGATATCTCCACACCGTGCTGGGAGTCAGTATATTTGCAACTTTATTCTGCATAAGAAGTTCAACCTCAGAAGCGTGGATAAAACGTGCTCGTGTTGTGAGTTGCCCAGCTGCCGCAACGCTATAGAATCATACTACCATGTAAGTCTCCCCTTACAGTATCTTGCCGAAATTAATTAGGAAGACGTTTGAATTGAGGGTCTTCCAAGCTATTAGGTCTCCTCGAAGAGTATCTCCTCCACCTACGCAGCTCTCTATCCAAAGGACCTGTAGGACTTGGCTGTGTGGAAAATCAGTATCAGTGTGTTACCGCAGAGATCATGGACATTTCCTTAATGCGGTATCACCCTTCCATGTGACATCAAACATAGGGATAGCTAGGCGATTGTTTTGTGTTTCCATAGCTATTAAATACAACTTCATACACCAAGATCTACCGCCAGTTTCCCTATGACAATTACCAGTCCCCCATCGCCTGTGCCCAGAACCCACTCATATCCGATACCGTTACCGCGAACTTTCTCCCTAATGAGGATCTGACTCCTGCATATGAAGGCTACATCGTGGAATAAGGTGGCGTCTTCAGTGTCAGGGCGTCTTCTTTTGCTTCTATCAAGAGAAATAATTTATATACTAATTTTAAGCTAGTGCTGGGTACTGGACCGCTGGTACACAGGTTTAGCTGAAATATCACGGACCCCACTCACACTTGGAGGCCTTATTCTCCATTTCGTCTTCATAGACGTGTATGTGGACTTAATACCCGTATGTTACAAAGAAACCCTAACGGCTGATGGGGGACGATGTATGATGTAAGCAATATCAGTCAACCAATGAGCGAAGACCGAATCGTTATCTGCTTTAGTCCCACACGTTGCGATGGGCAAATATATGCCTCAGTAAACGAATAGTACTGATGTTAATAATGATTATGTCCCGTTTCGTCGCATAGATGGTATGGAGAAATCTATGACCTCATTCCCTATGCGCATCCAACAGTGGTGGGAGCAATACAGCGGATAAATGATATGCATAATCAAACAAGTCACCACCTATGTCTTCAGTCATGTCAGATCCACCCAAACCCTCGCTTTCGCTCAAGTCATCTTTTGCGTCAGCTTGCAGAAGAATGTTGACAACCTCTGTGTTCTTTCGTCTTGTAGCTGCTGTCAAAGCATCTCCATAGATCCCCCCACGAGCATTGCCGTCTACTCCAGCATTCAGTAACATCTGTACCAAGCATACTCGTCCATACCTTGCCGCGGCTTGCAATGCATTACCATGATATCCTCCTTGAGCATTTACCTGAGCACCGGCATCCAGAAGAGCATGCACGACTTCTTCACCCTCATAATAAGCCGCTGCCTGGATTGCGCTCCCCCACCATGCTTGATATATTGCTGAATACACCCCCGATCTTCCCCGTGATTGTTGTCCCAGTCTCTGAGTTTCGGGCAGTCCATCAGTACGTGGACTACCGTCTCAAACTCCACAGGCACATCTGTAATAGTCCTGGAAACTATGTTGTTTCTCGTACGTTGCCAGTCAAGAATGACCCGTCCAAAGGTATGTGAGTAGATATGCGGTCCAGGAGACATACATTATCTTAGCAGTAGAAGACTGGTAAAACCAAAAGATTCGAGAACCAGCCACCCGTCTCATTGTGCAGCCTGTCGACCAGGCCCACTGTATATTCACAACGGAAGGGCAAGATTAGAGGTCGGATACCCCAGTTATATTTCCCGTTGGTATATGTTCAAGACGGCAGAGCGCTTGATCCACGAGTCTATGCACGAAATCCTATATTATAGTGATTACAGATCAGCGATCCTAAGACGAATCAAAACAGTCCATTCCTCTCATGAGGCAAACAATTTAGTAAACATAATCAGGATGTAACTTTTGCACATCTGGCAGCCCTTCCATGAGTTTTCATGCATGATGTGTTGTTCCCAGTGCGGACCAATATCACGGCCGAGGTCAGAGCCTGACTGAAAAGGCTCTTCTCCTATAGATGTCTCTCCAACACAGTTCCCGTTGGACGCTTCGACGGTACTCGAAGCTGGTGTCACAACACTTGTCCGAGACAATTCAAGCTCGTTCTCATCCCCCTCAAAGTCTGACCTGGCCTCATCCAGTCTTCTTGAAGTCAACGGGGGAGATGATCCATCAGTTCGGTTTAATTGAGGCTTAACGTGTGAGTATCGTTCTTTGCGTCCTTCCGGCCTGGTACGGGCGCATTCATATATGCTACTAGCAGCATACCCTTTGTTCATTGCCATCGCCATGGTTGGTCTCTCGTCCATCCTCCTCCCGTCTGACGTCGCACGAATAAGTGATATCTTAAGGGAATAGGCCTTTGCCATTATCTTCCCAAGGAATATATCAAAATAAGGGTTCTCGCCAAAGCCTTAATAGAACTCCTCTTGCTGAAAAATCCCCTCTTCAGACTCGAAGCTAGTCATAATTCTGTTGGTGAGGTACTCGGAATACCACCGGTCCTCATCAATTCTTGGAAAACATTCGCGTCCCAGATCTATCATGTCAAACAGGGAAACATCCTTATCAAATATCTGCATGTATTTTCTTCCATGATGGACTAGTCCATCAACACCACAACGTGTACCAGCAGAATATGCAAGGACACTTCGTCTGTATTCGATTGCGCGCCAAGGCATATTGCTCGTTGACGCTGGCTTCAAGGTTTGGTAATCACCTGTATATAGGTAATGGATGAAGGTATGCCCAATGTCGTCATCAACCTCAGGAAACCTCGCTATCCGACTATCGTTCTTGTCCCAATGATCTTGAAGAGATAGAATTTGACCAGCTATGTCCCTGGGGACAAAATACTGGGTTCCCCGGCCGATAGAAATTACTATTGGTAGATCTCCATATGGGCTTAGATATCTCGGATTAGCCCGCTGCTGAAACCTCGTTAAACGTGGAGTGACTTACCTGGTCTCAGGTTGGTCATATTCATGGATACCCGGAGTTGACACGTTATAACTGTCATAACCTGCGGTTACAGCATGCTTACCGACAGTTTCAGAGACAGGCTCCGCACCCCCAGTCTCGTCACAGGGAGGGGTAGTCTCCCAGTTCTCGGCAGCAGGACACGCAACGGCGTCATAGACTGTTTCAGCGATAGGCTCCGCATCCCCAGTCTCGTCACAGGGAGGGGTAGTCTCCCAGTTCTCGGCAGCAGGGCACTCAAGAGTCTCACAAACTACTTCAGCAACAGGCTTTGCCACTCGAACGAGGTTCTTTTTTCTGTGCTTGTTTCCTTTTTTGGCCATTTCTGCGAGACTTTGCACAAGCTATATATGCGAAAAGTTCGATGAGGATAACCTCTGAAGAAAATGTAGTCTGCGAGACAGGTCAAACCATGTGTATATAAAGCGCTGTGGTAATACAAAAGCCAAGTCATGACGCACGCTATTGTCCTACCTGCAGTTGACTGGACAGCAAACGTTGGGACGCAGTTTGATATAACCCTGAAATAGCCGGAAACAGTCAGGCATGGGACAAGGGTAAGACGACTGGCTGGAACACGTCCGCTAAGGAATTCTTGAGCGACAAAGCCACATTCTCCTGCGCACGGTCGCTGGCCTCCATCCCGATTCCCGGAGTAAAAGTAATACTAATGGTGGTGGAATATAACATATACGACTCCCCACAAGATTATTCCCAGCATTTGCTTCATAGATAGCTGATTAAGTAAGAAGTCTGACCCTTCCAGACCAGCGTTAACAAATTTTCCTCTGGCTTCCTATCAAATTAACTGTGACTCAGAGCATAGTACGTCAAGACCCAACGGTATTGTAACCAGGTATATGACACAGCCCCTCGAATATGAGTTAATACCCTCTGTAGCCTTAGCAAGTCTCAGGGGAAAGCTTCCAGAAATCAAGAACCCTCTTAAGGATATTCAATGTCGATTCTGGTGAGCTATCATATAAAGCCGATGAACGGAAGATGTGACTTCCGAACACAACTGATGATCCTGGTGTAAGCTCGACGAGACAATCGCGTGAAATATACCCAGATAAATGAAACCTCACGTGTAATGGCTGGTGTATTGGTACATTTTTGATCGAGCTTTGGTGCAGACACTCTTCTGATAGTAGGTTGTTACTGTAGTACCTATACCTTTCCGTAGTCTCCCGAATCTTAGTCTCATGAAGCCCAGTTCATAATGAGAAATAGAACGGAACAACTATGTTACTGCTGATTAGACACTCGTCATCAAATGCACAAATTATGGCCACTGTCAGTCTCCGTATCAGTAAGCGTAGCGGTCTTTAACGAAGCTTACAGTTGGGCCTTCAGCTCCCAGAACTCGCTCGTGGGATGTTCAGACTTCTTACATATAAAGGCACGGTTTTCTACTTTCTTCCTTTATCTCCTTGAAGCTCTTCACATCGCTGGAGAAGTTTGGTGAGCCTAGACATTAGTTATAGTCACATCCGCCAAAACGTAATTGACATTGGCGGTTCCCAAAATGAAAGCTTTCTTCATTTCACTACGTATATAGGTGGTTACTGCAAATCTGGGCAGAAAGACAGAACCTGCGGTAAGACATCCACGACAAATATGCCCAAGCCACCAGGTAAGTGCAGCATGAGACCGCGATTGTCAGACCTCAACAGGCAATCGCACTCTCGTATGCCACTGTCCACAGAAATGATAGAAAGCAGAAGCGTTTTCATTCCTTGTAACCACTGGATGCTTCAGAGTTTCGAATCTAATGTTCCGTCGATGACTATAACGTACCCTGTTCACATAGGCCAGTTTTAGGTGAAAGATCCTTCACTGCTCGATGAGGTCATTTGGTGAGTATGGATGTTGCATCATCCTGGATTCGTTTCCACCCTAGTTTGCTGTCTGGATGGCTGCATGTTGATATTACAAATACCATTGCATTCGTCCATGTGCCCTAGGTTTTCCCCCATACCCAAGCATCCACAGAGCTGATAAACTGTCTGCTTCCAATAGCACATCTGTCACGGGTATCAGTGTGTTCGATATCGATAAGTACCTAGGTGAGCAGACCTCGTTCAATTCCTGGGCTTGGGTTTCCGAACCGAGAAAGAAAGTGTACGGATGAGATGAAAGACTGGAAGGGATGGTCAGACATCCTTATATAGATAAGCCTTGAGGCCCAAGCGTGTCAATATGATATTTCTACTGGACACATCTGTTCTACTTTATGACTGGAAAGAAAAGTCGCAACGATACGATGGATGTGATGGATGTGGCGGGTTTCGATTGGCTGTGCGTGCGAGTCGAGGCCAACAGAGCGAAGAACCCAAGGTCCAAGGGGTGCCTCAAATAATTGGTGGGGCATACCGTACCCCCAACACCAAGTGAATTAAACCTACTTTAACTACATAATGTTATCGACCAAATAAACGCCTTGATCCCCTCAGGCAGACGTTCGGAGGTAATAACGGCTTTCAACGGACAACAGGATGATAACGAGATACATCGTACATGCATCGTCAGTGGCAAACTAAAAATTCAACGTTGGAGGCTGCGTGGGTTGCCGTATTGTCGATTCTCGTCATGATAATTGTCAAACAAAGGTACAGGGTCTTGACCATGGCCATTGTGCATGATCCTGATATTCGCGGCAATTTGTCTATCCAGTTCTCAGTTCCTGAAGATCTTCGGATTTCTTTTCGATAGGTGAAGGATATAGACGGGTATCGACGTCTTGCATTCATAAGCAGTCTGATACTCATAATTGGTATTATTGAGATCAACCACAAAATAGGAGTGCTTGCCGGCGTAGATATTGACTGCGACAAAACGAGTCTCATTGTCTGTATTGTATTCATGGAGACAATCCTGGACCTGTGTGGCAAAGGGGCGTATAGATCCTAAATAATCTTCTGGTTAAGAATACTAGTCGGATCGTGCCTGAACCGATCATTCCAAGAAAATCGAAAAGGATCCCTCGAGCTTGGCGCAGAATGCGCTTATGAACATCTTCGGTTGAGTCATCCATGGTAAAGCTAATAACATCGGCTTTAAGAGGTATGATAATGAAATATGGTGAACGTTGCTCCTTGTATGAAGGAAGATGAAGCTCTTGGATTCAATCAAGGGATGCCATTACTCCGGGGGGAAAGGATTAATAATCTTCCGTGTTCCTCTTTTTAATGAGGACGAAGCAACCAACCTCCTGGCATGAAAATAGGTAAAGGTTTCTAAGGTTTCTAAGGTTTCTAAGTAATGATTGGCTCGAAGCTATCGATCACTCGAACGATTAGATCTGGTCCTAACCTCACGGTGAGTCCCTACTGATCATGGTCGAGGGATCTTTTCCAAATCAAATAAGCCTGATCAGATCAGGAGTTGACCGAGGGAGCTTGGCTGGTCGGTAATTATCCTAGGATCTTCAGACATTGCCTCTGAGTTATGGGGATAAGTGGCGTAGGGAACGAAACGAGTAAAAATACAGGGCGGGGATCTACGTTGAAGCCATTACGATACGTTACCATATCCTGATCCATAAAAATCCGGAGTCTATCAAAGGGCGGAATAGGCTATCTTGGTATTAGGGTTGGGAAACTATGAAAGGATATAAGTAGTGAAGCCGTTCCCGGAAAGTCTGTAAATTGAATCACTACTAATACAGTATTGTTGAGAGGATCACTTACTACGTAACCAAGGGATGTTCGTCCCATATATTGACAATTGCAGATGTTGCCGCAAGGAAGAAACCCCAGGGAACCTTCTCGATTAGGTGAGGGACAGATTACTAAGTAGATCAGGTAACTAAAGACACGTTCTTATTGGCCTAAACTGGGCTATACGAAGAGCGCTTCGAACCCGGTCGGGCCTTGAACTCTGGTTTGCCCCTTCCTTATACAAGTCGATTTATGTCAAAAGAATATGATCCTGGAATTAACCAAGGAAAAAAAAAAAAAAAAAAAAAAAAAAAAAAAAAAAAAAAAAAAAAAAAAAAAAAAAAAAAAAAAAAAAAAAAAAAAGAAAAACTCCTCAGGCCAAAATGTGCTCAAGGAAACATCCCTGCCCTTAGCTCTCCCAAGTTCTAGCATTCTTGTTTTGTGCCTAGTGTGTGGCGGAAGGCTATCAAAGGATTTGTGCTTCTTTTAAGTTCCAAGAGGGTTGAGACAGTCACGCGCCTCATGTAGATTCATCGGCGATCTGAATCACTTCTGAGACGATAGTGTCATCCCAGTCAGAAAGAAGATCTTCTTCGTCTTCTCCTTTCGCCACCTCTGTTTTCCCATCATTTGGCTTGAAATTCTCCATATGGGTTCTGTGCTTGGTAGGTGTGTTTAGTAAATCCGTCTCGTATTCTTCCCATCGGCGCGATCTTCCCCTCATAGAATGCATGGTTTCTGATCTTAATGATGGGGAAGTTTCAGTGTCAGGACCCCATGTAGGGCTGCCAACATCGAGAGTTTTGGACTGTGCGGGGCTAGGGGACCGTGATGGAGTACCCAATATTCTTGGCTTCTTGTTGACTTGCCCGGATGTAGAAAACAGTGGGCGTTTTGGGGTTGTAACTTGGCTTGATTGGTTTCGGCTAGTTGTCCTGTCTATGGGTGGATGCCCTTTCCTTGAACTGGTAACTGGTGTGAGAACCCCAAATTGTCGGATATCTAACGTTCTTCTTGGTGTCGCAGGTTCTGAAAACGTAGAGAGAAGAAGCTTTATCCGAGGAAGCTCCTCGTACCAAATGAAAATCCGGCACCGATTTGCGCTTTCTCTTCCTCGTCTGCATGCCATATCTTGGATGAATTAGTAGTTTTGACTCAGCTCATGAGATGTCGACTAACACTTCTTCCCAAAATTTGGGCTTTTCCTGTCACTCACTGTGGATATGCGCATGCTGAACCCGCACTTGCAGAGAAAATCTCCTTCATCATCGATGCATGCTCCTTCATAGTTAGATCGAAGAGCAGGAGAGGACATCTTTGAGTTCCACTGTCTCATGGCACTCGAACAGTATGATATGAGAAGCTTCAGATCAAATGAAGTGAAACCGTCTTGCGGGCATCAGCGACAAGCCTCAGCGGAAGGCGGGGCATCATTAGCACTCTACGCTTCTAATGTCTACCGTACAACACCAGCTACTGCGGGAGTGGATCAAAGGGGCTCCAGTTGCAGCCTGTTGGGCTGTCATCACAGGGTCGATGTTCGCGCCATTCCTGTATTGATACGGCAATTTGTCACGAGGTTCATTACTTAGTAACCCATTCATTGTACCGCTACGTACAACCACCATACTCTACATGAACATTTACATGTTGGACGGTGATACGGTACTATCTATCAAACAAAGACGGCGAGGGACGCGAGGGTGGGAGGGGGTCCGCCCCAGAAATGCGCTTTGATTAAGTCGACGGGGAAAGTCATGAAATTTATTTAGTTCATTGCTTTACCGCAATCCTTCAGAGCCCAGATACTCGTTGGGAAATGACTTTGCCACAAGTGCAAATGGTCGTAGCGTGCAACACAATATGGGCTTCTGGACACCAGAGACCGCATTTCTTGGCAGCCCGCATTAGAACGCCGACGCATTCGGCAGCTAAGAAAGCGAAGGCCACTAAATAATCTGAGTGGCCGTAAAAAAATAATTGGCTCGTCTCCTGTCAACAGCAGTGTCTTTCAACTGCATTCGAATTGTCTCCACTTGAGACCAAACGCTCCCGAAACGGACATCCGATCGATTGGTAATCAACCGAGCAATCAATGTCGGGGCTAACGCGAGAGTAATTTGACAGCGGCATATTGTTCCGTATCATCCGCGCTAGAACATTCCCACCAAATCATCCCACACTGTGGCGCAACCGTCTTCTTATGGCAGAGCAGAGCACCTTGTCACATTACGTTCCGTAACTGGGTGTGACCGTACCGTTCCTGTCTGGATTGCCTGGGTAACAGCCCCCGCCCGACCGCTAAGTAGACGTGCTATTCCCAAATGTACACCCGTCTCATTGCCGCCTCAACTCACAGGTTCCTCCTGAGGGGGTCTTTCTCAGGGTGACTCAACGAAGTGAAAGCTAAGCACGCTGTGAACACAGAACTTGACGAGCTCTCCACCTAAAGTGCACACCGCTGCATATGCGCCTTGTGCTACCCATGGTGTCGAGGTACTCAAAAGATTGCGTTCTCAAGTTATGACAGCTGTGACTAACCCGTCAATCTATTCACTGTGCACCGTACTTTCTCTGCAAGTTTTGGAGCAAGAAATTCTATGTCATATCTTGCACCTGCAGTGCTACGGTGTTCGGAGGCAAATCATCAACACCTTCGAGAGACGGTACAGTATATCTGCTTCCCTAATTAATGACGCCAGGAGACCGATTCACACATGACCGAGGCTCTTCTGTTCTTGACGTAGTTCACCCTCGAGCCCGGCTGTCATGCATTGCATTTTGCACTCTTGGCACGGCGCGTGAACTTCGACCGAAACCGAGTAAATGATCTGCTTCCTCGATGCCAGAGCACGGCATGCTATGCCCAATGCATCATTGGACCGTAAACAATTGATAGTCAGCAGACCTGGACATGCCGTGCCATGTAAGATTAGATACAGTACGTACAGATCTTCTGAAAGAATCGTGCCCTCGATAGGGTTCATTCTGCAAGGCCATATCATCCAACTAAAATATGTGTGCAGTGTTTCAAAACCAAGACAAGGACACGATATGAAAGGGGTGCACGAGTACGATGCGGGGTAGCTTGGAGTGGCTCAAACGGATAAACGGGGCTACGAGAAGCATGGTCTAAGTAAGAGCTTGGCCTAATATTTTTGATGTAGAAGGGGTGGCGAAAAGGGGTGGCCCGACAAAGCCATCTAGAAAGCGTACAGAGCGGTTCCTAACCGATCAGTCATCTCACTTCTTGAAATATAAACCAAGTGTATCACTCTCGCTACGTTGAACCATTGCAAAGCCTCTCGAAAGTCGAACAATGGAGCCCCTATTGCTCAAAATTGTTTATTTGTTCCTTGTGGCATCTCATGTAAGGCTCTGGACTGGCAGATATAACGCTCATGACTGGCTGATCTGACTTTTACAGGTCGCTGGTGCCGTTGACTATCACGTTTACAAAGACACGGATGGTGATGAGGTATGTGGTAAATGCAGATACAAGAAGCGATTGC
The DNA here is from genome assembly GCF_000002855.4 of Aspergillus niger. Taxonomy (NCBI): domain Eukaryota; kingdom Fungi; phylum Ascomycota; class Eurotiomycetes; order Eurotiales; family Aspergillaceae; genus Aspergillus; species Aspergillus niger. Next base: position 2,717,272 of record NT_166524.1, read on the forward strand.
TAATGGATGATGCCTTATTCACAGGTGCTCGACGTACCAGTATACCCAGCCAATACCACTTCTCGGCCGACGCAGAAGAGGAGCACTGTATGACTTTGGTACACTCCGAGAGACTGAGCTGAGAAATACTTGCAGACAGACAGCCCCATGTGTTCGCTTAATTACGGTTTGGCCCATGTCCAAGAGGCACCCGTCAATATTCAGCATCTCAAAGACGTTGAAAACGTGACATGTGCTGTGCCAGTGGATAGTTGCGCACGGGTGTCAAACTCGAACTTGTCGTCAATATTTGTGTGCAATTATGTCAGTACACAAGTCGCAATAGCATTAACCGAAACGAACTGCAACTCTAACAATATGGCAGGGTTCTACATCGATCCGCACAAAGTGCGGGAATCTAGTGGAGCCTGCGGAAAAGGTCTTCAGCGCCTGCAAGATTTGCGACTATTACAATTATGGCTATGTCGAGCAGACAATCCTAGATGGCACCGTCACATCTACGTATTACCTAGCCCTGGGAGGAGAGTTCCCCAATTCGGCCTAGGCTCCTCACCTGGTATGCCTCGGTTATACCAGTAACGCTATAGTGCTGTACGTATGGTATGAATTAGACATTGTATGTTGGCTGCAGATAGGGCGACGAACGCAGTAAATTTACCGTGTGTTCTAGCATGAGAAGCTGGCTGATGCAGTGAAGTTCCAGGTTGGCGCTAGAATCTCGTCATTGATGAGTCTGGAAAGCAAACACTAACCTAGTGCGGACAAGCTTACCATTTTTCTGGCGCATTTGTGTTAAGTAATTTTAGGAAACTGTACTGAAGTAAGTGTCGTGTAGGCAGGGGCTTACATGCAATCCAATTAAGCCCAGATAATTCTACGTGTGCACGGCAGAACCGGCAATTTCCCAGAAGACTTTCATACAGATCTTCCGGATACCGATGTCACCGCCTACACTCTCCGATTGTCTCAGCAACCTCGGAGTGGAACAACACTATGCTAATTTTGGCAGTGGAGCTGGGAGATAATTAACGCGTATGCATATGCAGCGGTCAGGCCGATTTTGAAAATGACTAATTTGATCTGTAAGCATACAACTGGTGACAGGAGTAGACTTGGCGCGTAATTCGTACTTGGAAGCTACATTGCTGGAAACTAGAGGGATGATGGGATTCTGCTACCCACTGGGCGTCGTCGGGTCATCAGTCATTTGAGCAGTTGTCATCCATGTTAAAGAAGCTTGCATAAAATACGGTGCAGTGTCAATAGGTCAATAGAACTACTCCTGCCAAGCCCTTGGTGTTGGGGTCAACCAAAACAATTGGATGTGTTTGGAGTCAACCCAATTTCGACATCACTGGAGGAAATGTAGACTGTATTTTCGAGAGAAGGATTTCCAGCGCGTGCCAGGATTGGCTTAGTGTTGTTTCATCCCGGGGTTGCTGAAAAAACCGAAGAGTGTAGGTGGTGACACCGGTACCCGGAAGAACTGTACACTAAGAAAAGTACAGGCCCTCAGTTCCAAGCGGGTGGTTCACTATAGTATATTTACTAAGTGCTTGGCAGTGGGTCCGGAAGACAATTCTCTCTTGTTTAAAGGTCAGAGCGATTTCGAGACGGACTGTACATTTCAGAAGGAGTGATTGCAACAAGAGAGATTAATTTTGGTGCTGGTTGATATTGAGCGCGATATAAAACGATTGTTGTGTGCCGAACGGGAATTATCGCGATGGCGGACCCACCCGCGGGTGCTCCCGAGGCCCTTGGGAACATGACCACACTGGGGAACGACGCGCTGGAAAACTCTGAATCAACGACCACGCGCAAGACGCGGAGACAAGCACGCGCAGACAACCACCAGGACCAGGCGAACTCACTAATCATCGAACCAAGCACCGCAGGTACCAACACACCCCGGGTGACCACCAAGGAAATCCGGCAGATCATCGAACACCTGCAACATACCATTGAGAAGCAAACCACGTTGATCCAGGCCACCAGAACCGAGCTGAGAGAAGTGAAACACAATCAGAGAGAACTACAAACTCAGAATGAGAAACTACAAGACGAGATCCAAACGCTCCGAACTCAAATCGAAGGGCTCGACGCACCGAATCCAACGCGATCGTGGGCCGCCGTAGCAGCAGACACGAACAACTGCGAACCAAGCAAGAACCGACGCACCGAAAAGGACAAGAACTGTATCCGAATCAGCACCCAACCGTTGCCAACTGACACAACCGGTATATACACCAATACTAATGAATTTGGCCGTTACCTCCCCACGTCGTCTGCGAACAACCACATCAGGACCGCCTTACTGAACGCACCATCCACCCACGGGGTACAGGTAGCAGGGGTTGGAACCACCAAAACCGGATATGTGATCCGTTTCAAAGACCCCGAGTCAGCTGAAACTGCCAGGAACAATACAGAATGGTTACAGGAGCTGGGCCATGAGACAAGACTGGTAAAACCACGTTACGGGGTAGCCGTACACCATGTCCCAACACAGGGGCTGGATCTTGAGAAAGACAAAACAGGAGCCATCCGGAAAATTGCACAGGAAAATGATCTCCAGGAACGTGGGTTCCGAATCGAAGATATCGCTTGGCTTAGGAAAAAAGACAAAGCATTAGGGCCGTTCGCATCACTGGGGATATGGTTTGACTCAGCGGAGGCGGCGAACTGGATGCTCGACAACGGCCTTCTGATCGACCAACGGTACATTGGAAGAGTAGAGAAATGTGAAATTAGGAAAAGACGCTGCTTCCGCTGTCAAGAGTTTGGTCACCTCGCATGGTCGTGCAAGGAGACACCACGGTGCGGTCACTGTGGCGACCAACATGAGCGAGCGCGATGCCCTCCAGGCGTTAGACCACGCTGTCTGGACTGTAGAGGAGAGCACGCAACCGGCAACAGCTTGTGCCCGACGCCCGCCATAGCGCCCCCCGCACGATGCTAGAAAACAACCTTCGAATCCTGCAATTGAATATGATGAAATCGAAACCCTGCATGGAAGCCCTTATCAACGATAACCAGACCCAAAACCTGGACATACTCCTTATCCAGGAACCATCTACCACTATGTATCGAAGCCATGTGAACCATAGCGCATGGAGACTACACCGACCAACAGTAACAAGCGATTCTGTCAGATTCAGGAGCCTTATCTATGTCAACCGGAGACTCTCTACGTCCTCCTACCGACAGGTGCACTGCGACCACCCTGATGTAACAGCAATCAAGATCCGGACACCCGAACTACAGATTCTGGTCTTCTCGGTGTACATCGAACCTATACCAATGCATAATCCGGGAGAAGCGTCAGCAAGACGTGTACTATCAGCCATACATGACACGATACATAGTACTCTACAAAATACAAACAAGACCACTAGTCTCATACTGTCAGGAGACTTCAATCGTCACCACCCGGCTTGGGGTGGTAACCATGTCCAATCCCGTTTCATCGAAGATGCGAGCGAATTGATCAATTTCTTCAACACCTACAGCCTTCGGAGCTGCCTCCCACGCGGCACGGCAACTTTCTGGTCACTAAGCCACCCCGGTAGAAACTCTACTATCGATCAGACATTGACGGACCGTCCGGGGATGCTTCTCAAATGCCATCTTTACCATGATAATTACGGCTCCGACCACCGAGCAACCTACTCGGAATGGAGCCTCCGAATGCCGCGCAACCCCGACACCAAACCAAGGAAGGCGTACGAACGAGCCGACTGGGAAAAGATCGGATGGGATATATGGGCAAGCATGAGGCCCTGGGAGACGCCAGACACAATTGAAACACTCGATGCCACGGTGGAGAAACTTATTCAAGCGACCGCGACGGCCATTGACAAGGACATCCCGAACCTACAACCGTCACCATATGCTAAGCGTTGGTTTACACCAGACCTCAAAACCCAACAAAAAGCAGTAAACCAAACACGGCGTAAATGGCAAGAGAGCTGCGCAAGGGCAGGACGGGACGACCCCTACACTAAGCTACTCTCTGAGGATATGCGCCAAAAGCGCCGGACATGGACACGGGCAATTGAGAAAGCCAAAACCGCACATTGGAAACAGTTTCTGGACAGAACAGGGGAAAGGAGGCTTTGGAAAGCGGCGACATACATGCGGCCACGCGAATCCTGGAGCAGCGTTCCGGCTCTCAAAGTCGATAACCGCAGCGTGACTGGAAACCAAGAGAAGGCCGAAGCATTTATGAATACATTCTTCCCGATGATGGCGCCGGCCCAGGAAGAGACACCCACACGAATCCCAGCGGAACTTCCATGGCAACCAATCACAGAACTCGAAGTCTATAGATCCTTGCAGGCAGCGAAGAGCTCAACGGCGCCCGGAGAGGACGGGCTCCCGATGCTGATCTGGAAACGGCTGTGGAGACACCTTGGAAACCTCATCACGCGAATTTTCGCAGCATCGATTGACTTAGGGTACCACCCCCGAAAGTGGAGAAGCGCCCGGATTGTGGTTCTACGTAAACCCGGGAAGTCGGATTACTCGATCCCGGGAGCGTACCGGCCGATCTCACTGCTGAACACACTCGGCAAATTACTTGAGGCGGTAATGGCCCGGCGGCTGTCCTACCTCGCAGAGCACTACGGACTTCTCCCGGACACCCAGTTCGGCGGACGTCCGGGGCGAACAACCGAGCAGGCCCTGCTGGTGTTGACTAACGCAATCGACCGGGCGTGGTATGGACAGAGAGTAGTTACCTTGGTAGCCTTTGATCTGAAGGGCGCTTTCAATGGCGTGAACAAGACCAGTCTTGATATTCGTCTCCAAGCTAAAGGCATTCCTAAGGTCGCTCGAAGGTGGATTGCAAGCTTCATGAGCGGTCGACAAGCCAGGATTGGGTTCGATGACTACTGCTCCGAGGTGATACCGCTGGGAAATGCCGGGCTGGCGCAAGGTTCCCCCTTATCCCCTATCCTCTTTGCGTTTTTCAACAGTGATCTGGTGGACCAACCAGTCAACTTCCACGGGGGTGCATCAGCCTTCATCGACGACTACTTCCGTTGGCGGGTTGGTCGATCTGCTGAAGAGAACTTGGCTAAACTCCAATCCGAGGATATACCCCGGATTGAAGCCTGGGCTCGGAAAACAGGATCGAGCTTTGCTGCCGAAAAGACTGAACTCATCCATATCACCAGGAAGAGAAGGGAACAATGTCGAGGTCAAATCACCATAAACAGCAGCGTCATCACTCCATCCACAACTGCAAAGCTCCTCGGCGTCATTTTTGACCATGAACTACGGTGGAAGGAACATGTGCAACAAGCTGTCAAGCGAGCTACCAAGGTCAACGTGGCGATTGGGGGGCTGCGGCAGCTTCGGCCTGAACAGATGCGACAGCTATACGAAGCGTGTGTCACACCAGTTGTTCAATATGCGTCAACTGTGTGGCACGACCCACTGCGAGACAAAACACACCTGAGACAGTTACGCACCGTGCAGCGTACGGCACTTATTCGCATTCTCTCCGCCTTCCGAACGGTAGCCACATCCACTCTCGATGTCGAAGCTTATATGCTACCTACCCATCTTCGCCTACGCCAGCGTGCTCAAACCACCATCACTCAACTCCACACATTACCACGGAAGCATCCAATCCGGGAAGTCCTGCTTCGGGCCCGGAGACGACGAGATAATGTCGGATCACACGCCCGGTTCCCGCTCGCGGAGGCTCTGAAAACCATGAACCTAGAAAGGCTCGACGACCTGGAAATGATTGATCCAGCCCCACAACCACCGTGGCGGGCTGAAGCCTTTTCTAAAATCGACATTGCGACCAATAGGGAAATAGCGATGGAGCAGGCGGAGGCAGCACGGTCCGAGTCGGACCTTGTGGTGTACTCCGACGCCTCGGGGCGTCAAGGCCACCTGGGTGCCGCAGCCGCAGTCCTCGATGACGAATCGGTAACGACTGAGAGCCTACAGATACAGGTCGGACCCACGGACCAATGGTCGGTGCATGCCGCCGAACTAATCGGTATCCTTTATGCGATCAATCTTATCAATAGAATCGTGCTCCAACAGCGAAGAGCCGGCCAGAAACGAGCGAGAACAGTCACTATTCTCAGCGACAGCACGTCAGCACTGCTGGCTATTCAGAAACCCGGCAGTAAATCAGGCCAACAAATTATCTATGCGATCCTTCAAGCAGCCAAGAATACGAGAACGCACGGGGTTACAATTCGATTGCAGTGGGTTCCCGGACACAGCGAGATCCTCGGTAACGACGCAGCCGATCGGCTGGCCAAAGAAGCAGCTATACCTGGCAAGACACACCCGTTTTCCCCCCTGCTCTCGCGTGAAAGAGCATACATCAGGCAAGGAATCCTTACTCAATGGGAGAAAGAATGGAAAGAGTCCAGGGACGGCGGCCATCTCCGGAAAATCGACAACACACTGCCAGCAAAATACACCAGACGACTCTACGGAGCTCTGCCAAGAAATCGAGCATACCTTCTGACCCAGATACGGTCGGGACATTGCTGGCTGTCCACGTACGGCAAGTTGTTCGGCTTCCGCGATGATGACCGGTGCCTCTGCGGTGGACGGGAAAGTATAATACACGTCCTTCTAGATTGCCCGCTGCTCAGAGACCTACGTCGAGAGCTCCGGGCAAAGGTCGGCGATGCGCTCAATAGCATGTCAGTCCTGCTGGGCGGATCTGGATCTTGCCAGGAGGGTGGAAGTAGAGTCAGCAACGCTTCGCGCACTAAGACAGTCGAGGCCGTCTTGGATTTTGCGGAAGCATCCCAGCGATTTCGAAGCCGCGTGCCATAAGGGCAGCTAACTAACATCAACGGCGCAAAGGCCACAATAGGCCCCGACGAGGCTCTAAGTTCGTTTAAGAAGTGGTACAGGACCAATGTTTATTAAAGAGATACATATAGTGGTAGTAGCCTGCATATCGCCTTAGCGAGGGGTCAGGGTAAATGAAGCCATCCATCCATCCATCCGACTGTAAAGAACCGGAGGTACACAATGGAGAGAGTTCGAGGAGCTTCCGCAGATTAGAAAATACGAGTCTCGATAGTCTCGAAAAGCCGGGGACTACGAATTGAGCTTCGAACGGATTGCTGCGACTGTTTCTCGAACGTGGGGAGGAAAAATGTCGGGACGGGCCGAGACGCGAACCCCTGAACCGCCCGACGGCGACGAACGCGAAAACTCGCCACCGCGATTGGTGAGGCCGAAACGCACGACAAGACCACCAGCCCACTATGCTCAAGAGCAAGAGATCGATACTGAGCAGAGAAACACGCGCTCCCAGCGAAAGAAGAAGAACCAGGGTAAGCCAGTCGCCCAACGTGACGCGGCGACTTCGGACGACTCCTCGGCAGAGAGCGAGGACTCAGACACCTCCAAACTTGTGAAAGAGATTGTTAAGCTCAGGAGAGAAATCAGACGACGAGATGAATTACACAAGGAGGAGCTCCACAGAGTCAAAGAAGAGTTTGGCGCTGCCCTCGCAGAGTTTCGACATGAATTACAGACCCTGGCAAATCGACCCCCGACACCGCACCCCGAGTCATGCGCTCAGAACAGCCACGAGGAGATCCTTCGCGAAATCCAATCCTTGCGCATTGCAGTCAATCCTTCGGGATCCCCGTCCTATGCAGATGTCGCCCGTACACCCCCCACCAGCCAACCGAGCAATATACGGACTCTCTCATCGTGGAACACGACACCGACTACCTTCACCGACACGCTATATTGCACGATAGACACCTCGAAGATGGTAGATACTGAAAATGAGAGACCATCAGCAGGTCCAATTAGAACGGCAGTTGAGACTGAGATCCGGACAATGGAAAACTACACGAGCTGGCGGTGCCGCGCTGTCACGGTGGATCCGAAGAACACCAACCGGATCAGAATTGCTTGCCGAGATGAGGCTGAACACCAGCTGGTTAAGAAGGTGGCGGAAACCAAGGTCGGCGCAGGAGCCCGAGTGCTTCGTGACGAATTGTACCCGATCAAAGTCGACAGCGTCAACAGAACTGCAGTGCTTGATGAAAATGGTGACATCCGAGCAGGAGCTGCGGCAGCCTTTGGCGAAGAGAATGAAGCTTCCATCGCTAAGATTGCATGGCTTAGCAGAAAGGAGAATGCGAAGGCCTATGGGTCAATGGTCGTTTATCTGACCAGAGGCAGTGATGCACGGAGGCTCCTGGCCGACGGGTTCTTTCACGCTGGGGGAGAATCCGGCGTGACCAGCACCTTTGAATACCGACCCCGACCGATGCAATGCTACAACTGCCAAGAGACTGGGCATAAGGCGTTCCAGTGCAAGAACGCGCAGAAACGTGCAAAATGTGCCGCGGAGGGCCATCACCACAGTAGCTGCGATCAAACGATTCCAAAGTGCATTCCATGCGGAGGCCCTCACGAATCGTACAGCAAACACTGTCGGAAGCTTTACCCATCGCATCATGAATAAGTCTCTTCGAGTTATTCAACTGAATGTGAGAAAACAGGGGGCAGTGCACGAGAGCTTAATGAATGACGAAGAGACTCAGAACGCGGTGGCGTTAGCGATTCAGGAACCCCAGGCGAGGAGGATTCAAGGCCGGCTCCTGACCACCCCAATGGGACACCACAGATGGACGAAGATGGTTCCCTCTACTTGGAGGGAAGGCAGGTGGGCAATTCGAAGCATGCTCTGGATTAATAAAGATGTCGAGGCGGAACAAGTGCCAATAGAGTCCCCGGACCTCACGGCAGCGGTTATTAGGCTTCCCGAGCGACTGATTTTCATGGCATCAGTTTACGTTGAAGGGGAAAACACCTCAGCTTTGGACGATACATGCAAATACTTAATCAACGCGATCACGAAAGTACGGCGAGATACGGGTGCGGTGGTGGAGATTTTGATTATGGGAGACTTCAACCGGCAGGACCAACTCTGGGGAGGAGACGACGTGTCTTTGAGAAGACAAGGTGAAGCGGATCCAATCATCGACCTCATGAACGATTGTGCTCTCAGCAGTCTTCTCAAACGAGGCACAAAGACATGGCATGGCGGAGGATACAGCGGGCACTGCGAGTCGACGATCGACCTGGTCCTGGCCTCGGACAACCTAACAGACTCCGTGATTAAGTGTGCTATACTCGGGACGGAGCACGGCTCGGACCACTGCGCTATTGAGACCGTCTTTGATGCCCCCTGGTCGCTCCCACAGCATCAGGGACGACTTGTGTTGAAAAATGCTCCATGGAAAGAGATCAATGCCAGGATAGCGAACACTCTTGCCGCCACTCCTGCGGAGGGCACAGTGCAGCAGAAAACTGACCGGCTCATGTCGGCGGTTTCGGAAGCGGTGCATGCGTTAACACCAAAGTCAAAACCATCACCACACGCGAAGCGGTGGTGGACCGCTGATTTAACGCAGCTCCGTCATATACACACATACTGGAGAAATCATGCCCGCTCCGAGCGACGGGCGGGACGAAAAGCACCCTACCTGGAGACAATGGCCCGAGGCGCGGCAAAACAATACCATGATGCCATCCGGCAACAGAAGAAAAAGCACTGGAATCAGTTTCTTGCCGACAATGATAACATATGGAAAGCTGCTAGATACCTGAAGTCGGGAGAAGACGCAGCGTTCGGGAAGATCCCGCAGCTCCTCAGAGCGGATGGGACCACGACCACTGATCATACGGAGCAGGCAGAAGAATTGCTGGCCAAATTCTTCCCGCCCCTGCCGGACAACATTGACGATGAAGGGACTCGACCACAAAGAGCGCCAGTCGAGATGCCTGCCATCACGATGGAGGAGATCGAACGACAGCTGATGGCGGCAAAGTCTTGGGAGGCACCTGGCGAAGACGGTCTACCGGCAATAGTCTGGAAGATGACTTGGCCTACGGTCAAGTACAGAGTCCTGGATCTCTTCCGGGCGTCGCTGGAAGAAGGCACGTTGCCAAGACAGTGGAGACATGCGAAGATCATACCGCTCAAAAAGCCGAACAAAGAGAACTACACTATTGCCAAAGCATGGAGACCGATTTCGCTCCTCGCGACGCTGGGCAAGATACTGGAATCTGTGGTCGCAGAAAGGATCTCACACGCGGTGGAGACGTATGGTTTGCTCCCGACCAGCCACTTCGGCGCCCGAAAGCAGCGGTCCGCCGAGCAAGCACTCGTACTCCTGCAGGAGCAAATCTACGCGGCATGGCGCGGCCGACGGGTCGTGAGCTTGATCAGCTTCGATGTCAAGGGCGCCTACAATGGAGTGTGCAAAGAACGGTTACTTCAGAGGATGAAAGCGCGAGGCATACCGGAGGATCTACTCCGGTGGGTTGAGGCGTTCTGCTCCGAACGAACGGCGACCATCCAAATCAATGGGCAACTATCTGAGACCCACAGCCTGCCACAGGCTGGACTGCCGCAGGGCTCGCCGCTGTCCCCAATCCTGTTCCTCTTCTTCAATGCAGACCTCGTACAACGTCAAATCGACGGCAAGGGAGGTGCGATTGCGTTCGTAGATGATTTTACCGCGTGGGTGACCGGACCAAGTGCGCAGAGCAACCGGGAAGGTATTGAGGGAATCATTAAAGAAGCTTTTGACTGGGAAAGACGAAGTGGGGCAACTTTTGAAGCAGAGAAAACAGCCATTATACACTTCACCCCCAAGGCTTACAAATTGGACCGGGAGCCCTTCACCATCAAGGGACAAACTGTTGAACCCAAAGACCATGTCAAGATTCTGGGCGTCCTGATGGACACAAGTCTCAAATACAAGGAACACATTGCAAGGGCAGCGTCCAAGGGCCTTGAGGCAGTGATGGAGCTTCGACGACTTCGAGGTCTGTCCCCATCAACAGCGCGGCAGCTATTCAAATCCACAGTGGCCCCTGTAGTGGACTACGCCTCTAATGTCTGGATGCATGCATTCAAAAATAAGGCCACGGGGCCGATCAACCGAGTCCAAAGGGTGGGAGCGCAGGCAATTGTCGGGACATTTCTTACCGTTGCAACCAGCGTCGCGGAGGCAGAGGCTCACATTGCCACGGCGCAACACCGTTTTTGGAGGCGGGCCGTGAAAATGTGGACCGACCTCCACACGCTCCCGGATACCAATCCGCTCCGCCGAACTACAGCTCGGATCAGGAAATTCAGACGGTTTCACCGTTCGCCGCTGTACCAGGTGGCAGACGCGCTGAAGAACATTGATATGGAAACACTGGAGACTATTAACCCGTTTACATTAGCACCATGGGAGACACGTATGCAGACAGATGGTGAAGCAATGCCGGACCCGCAGTCTGCACCGGGTGGATCAATACAGATCGCGATCAGCAGCTCGGCACGGAACGGGATGGTAGGATTCGGGATGGCGATCGAGAAGCAGCCACCTCGATATCGGAAACTGAAATTGAAGACCTTTTCCATGACACTGGGCGCAAGATCAGAGCAAAATCCATTCTCCGCAGAGCTAGCGGCTATAGCTCATATATTGAACGGGCTGGTGGGACTGAAAGGTTTCAGGCTCAGGTTGCTCACCAGCAACAAAGCTGCAGCCCTCACGTTACAGAACCCTCGACAACAGTCAGGCCAGGAGTTCGTCTGCCATACGTACAAGCTGATGAACAGACTACGGAGGAAAGGAAACCACATCAGGATACTTTGGGTCCCTATTAGCGAAGACAACAAACTGCTGGGCCTAGCTAAGGAGCAGGCCCGAGCCGCAACCCACGAGGACGCTATCCCACAAGCACAGGTTCCCAGAATGAAGTCAACAACGTTGAATCTCGCACGATCCCAAGCAGTCACCACGAAAGCCTTGCCAGAGGACGTAGGAAGACACGTCAAACGAGTGGATGCCGCACTCCCAGGAAAGCACACCCGACAGCTGTATGACGGATTATCGTGGAAAGAAGCGACCGTGCTGGCTCAACTCCGGACCGGCATGGCCAGATTAAATGGGTATCTCTACCGGATCAATGCCGCGCAGACAGACCAGTGTGCATGCGGACAAGCAAGAGAAACCGTGGAGCATTTTCTCTTCCGGTGTCGGAAGTGGACCACGCAACGGATCGCACTGCTACAATGTACTCGAACTCAGCGGGGCAATCTCTCCCTCTGCCTGGGCGGGAAATCGCCTTCTGATGATCAGCAATGGACGCCGAACTTGGAGGCAGTACGAGCCTCAATACGATTTGCCATCGCTACGGGCCGACTCGACGCCACCTAACCATATCAACCAAGACATTGACACCCTTTCCCTAACTAACCTACACCAACCACCCTGTGCCACAGATGGTAGACGCGCTTCAACTGCCGAGGATAGGATGTTGAACACTTGAAGAAGCGCCTTCAAGCCAGTCTACTAATAAATATACTAACCCACAGGGATTTCTACGATAGTGACAGCTGAGAGGACATATACTAAAAGGATCTATGTATGGGCTCGAAGGAGATACCGCAGATGTACATTAGACTTCGTGTTGATAAATTAGTGATAGTTGCCCTTTCGGCTGAGCCGCCGGGCGTTAATGAATTGTGTGTGTGTGTGTATGAAGCTGTTTATCTCTCACAATCTACCTTAATATGATACTGAACAATGATGCACGTATCAGACACAATGAAGCTTCTCTACCGATGTCATATGCACTTGTTGCTGTAGGTTGAAGGATAATTACACGGATACCAATTATTAGCTGGGTTCCGTGCCTTACCAGTTGGCAGATACCCATACCAAATGATCTATAAAGCAGGAAAGTGGCTACAGGTGGTCCTATAACATAAGGAAATGTGGAACAAATATGCGAAGTATTATAGACAAAATAATACTGAAGTATCAAAAAGAAAGATGGGATCTAGCGGGAGCCTTTTTGTCACCTATTTTGAAGCATATAGATAGAAGGAATACCCAACTCTCGACTGTACAAATCTCCGCAGAGAACTTGGCCAGCATTATATCTTATTATACTGGCATTAGTCCTTTATTTTTCTCTTTCTAAATGAGCCCGTTAGCCGTCACAGTAGAGTGCACAGACTGTAGATCGTTTGTTCCAAATGCTATATTCTTCTCCCTGGCATGAGGGTCCAATGTTTGTATGCGGCAACGAACTGGATCCTCCTAGTACGGCTCAGAGAAAGAAAAAATGGTATGGTAATGTATCCCAAGACAGCAAGGAATGTCATAACAGGCAGATAATTCTGCCGTCTATATGCGCAACACGGCGTAGAAATCATATAAAGGAGTAATGACCTGAATAGAGGACTAACAGCCCGCAGGATTTTCTATTCCAATTCTTCGAGTGTAGTTGATATCTCTTCTACTTCTCGTTCGGTCACAGATATTAGGACCGAGTATAATAGATCCATCATAGAGCCAATGATGGAGCGCTGCCCTTTGGCCGCGATTGGTTCCGTTGATTACCGGGTTAGCTTTCTACCCATTGATGAGATACGACGTTACTAATATTATTGGAACTCCAGGATACACTACATATACGAGCATGCCATGGCCCAATTGTGCTCATGGAAGCTGGCGCATGGCATTTCGAGGTATCTCTTGAAGATATGAAGCAATCAGTCTTCGGTTGTGCGTTTCTACTATACCACGGCGGCTTCTTGGGTGACGTTCTATCTTATGCTATAAGAAATTGGAACAATGACCGATGGAACCCTCTGGCTGGGGGAGAAGGTCTGCGTGTTGCTGGCAAAAGGAGGATTGGTATGGTTGACCTGTGTCCCATCATTTTCGGCAGTGGAACGAATGACTCGGCCACCGTCCCGTTTCGAGTCCTCCAAGACACAGTGCCTGGACGTCTGATGCTGTGGCAAGCCGAGAACCCGTACTATGAGTACACAGTTCGCGTGTATGTCAAGGTCTTGCTGATGCTACTTGCTGCAACGGCACATGGGATACTGAAATATGTGCAGCGGCGTGTATGTTCCTGACAGCCAGTTCAGTTACAGAAGCCAGAGTATATATATGAAAGTACTTTTTGACGTTTGGTAGAAGGAATATGTAAAATACATCAAAGGAGTGGCTCTATATCAAACACTATATATGACAAACTGTATGAAAGCCTTTCTGGCTAAGCCAGTATATTATGATGCTTGAAGCACACGCATTCAGTTCTAAGTCACCGCCGAACATTTATATGGTAAACTGGGAAAGACAACTATGCAAGTACCTTCCAGAGCAGGGGCCGTAAGTGTCCAGCTTGACGCAAAACCAAGACCAACAGTTCTGAGTGCTGCATACTTATGGCAAACGTGATTCCACCTCAGGTATCTCGAGACATTCGAACATAGCGGGTTCTCTCTATTGGAGACCATTCCCAGTATACTCGGTAAGTCCTCTCAAAACGGCCTTGCTTCATAACATATTCACGCTAGTACTAGCCAGGAAGGGTATTCCGAGCCTGGTCCATGATAGCAAGCCGCGATGTTAGCTGAGCAAGTGCATCAGTGATGGCCTGCATCTGGAGTCGGTTCGTCTCCATAACGGCTTGGATTGTATCTGTAGTGCCCTGGCCTTCTCCACCGCGTTCCCCTACTGAAGAACTGGCTTGTTGATTCTCATCTCCCTGGGATCCACCTGTATATCTGCTCTTTTTGCTACGCTTAACTCTCACTGTTGGCTCAATACCTTGCTGTCCGTTGATTGCACTGCCGGCCACTGATGGCCCCTGAATCTTAGCATAACTGCGGCCAGGGAGTCGTCCACGAGAGGGCATTTGAGCCCACGGCGGAGTCATATTACGCTGTTCATAGAAATTATTAATTTCTCGATCAGCGGCCTCCCTCCCAAGCACGTTGCGTAGGGCGGTTCGGCTCAGGATGTCCGCAGAACCGTTGTGAAAACGGACCAGGCCATACGAAGGAGGTAGAGCTCGTCGGTATTCCCAGTCAGACGGAGACATATTGGACGGAACTCGACAATCCCATCCCAGGATCTGATCATAATTACCCCGCTGGTCTTTCCCATAGCGGCTTTGCGAATAACGGACATCCTTTTTCTGTGACTCAGGGAGCTCCAGGTACAACCTAGTTGCATCATATCCAATGTCCTGCGACCGCTTCATGGCGACTCCATTAGGCTGGCTTTCCACGAAGAAAATGGTTCGCTGGCTGCCCACATGTGGCAGATAGCCAAGTATTCGGCGCGCATCGTTGGTTTTGCCAGGCCCCTGGTTGTTATTACTGTCGCCGTTGCCAATGGCTGATGGGAGCTTCCAGGTTTCCGGATAGCCGTACCCCTTTCGCGCATTCTCAAACTGGCTCACAATCCTACGCAGCGTTTCCGACTGTTTTCCGCTGGCAGTTCCATCCTGGACCATGTCAGTTGCCTTGTTATATTCGTTGCGGACACCCGTCAGCAGGTCTATCTTGATCAGAAAGTCATTTTCAGGCCGGCTGTGTTTCCGGTTCTCTTCTTTAATTCTCCGGTTGAGGTCGTTGATTTTTTCACGCATCTCGTGGACGACGGACGTGTCTTTCGCTGCGAGATATTCATTGACATAGGTAGTAGCTTCAGAGTAAACTTCCAAAACGGCGTGGTCAGGGGTCTCTGGTCCATCTTCTTCATCAGCTGAGTGAGCCTCGCTAGACTCGTCGCCCGAAGCATTGTCCGCGAACTCCTCCCCGAAGAGGTCATGTGGATCGATGCTTCCTTTGTTCTCATAACGGTCATGCTGTTTATCAAAGGCGGCCCGCTCTTGCGAATTGCTGAGCACTTGGTAGGCTTGGCCAACCTCTTGTCGGGCAGACTTGTCAGTGATAATCTAATAAGACCTTGCGGCAGCCACGACGATGATTACGATGTTGCTGACCACTTGAACACTCACTTTTAAATGCGATTTCTGCGTCATCATACTTATTATGGTCTGGGTGTATCAGCAGGGCCAAGGTTCGATAGGCTTGTCGGACATCCCGTGCGTCACAGGTCCTCTCAAGTCCCAGCACGCCGTAATAATCCTTGTCACCGCAGTTCCGGATCCGCGTCGTGGTCGCGCGCTGCTTTAGGCTGTAGCCCTGACGGTGCTTTCCCCTACGCTTTTGAGGTTCTACTGCATCCTCTTCTGATTGATGCATTTGTACATCCCCGTCCGCGTCCCGACGTGATGAAGAGTCTTCCCTGGCTTGTAATGGGGAGAACTTGTTCTCATTGCTTTTATCTTTCGTGCCACGAGGAACGTTCCTCTTAGGCAGTTTTTCCTTTCGACCCATGGCCGCCGAGCGCTAGTGAGCGCCGGGTGGTCAAATACCAAGTTGACAGAAGAATATGATATTCGTAGGACAAGGTTTAAGAATACCCTGGCGTGTGCGGTCACTGGCTTACACAGTATTCCCTAGTCTTCGTGCAGGGCAGTATGTAACATCAACTGTCATAGCTTTTATACTACAGTTCCTTTGACCAGGCGCTGGATAGCCCGCGGAAGTTGCAGATGTTGAATAGGGCATGTGAGCGACTATATTGTAGTATTCACCATCCCTACTTATTGGTTCATATCCGCTGGTTCAAAGGAGACAAGGAAGAAATGTATTTGTCTCTCATTTGGTATTGAACATAAGTCCTGCTTTGACTACATGTGTCTACAAGCCTCTCAGGCATGGTGTATATCCCACTTCCAGATGGAGCAGGACGTGCACTCCTGTCTCTCCAGAATGTAACCATATTTGTCATCTGTTGCGTGCCTCAGAAACAGGAAAAACGCCTACGGATGCCTTGCCAGAGCAAAATAAGGTCTAGCATTGAGGGAAAGTGGAAGTACATCCCGACCGGTGTGGAACCAGGAAGCAGTAGTACTTATCTTGGAAAAGACATCTTTGCACCATTGACTCTCCTGATAACGAAATATCAATTTGCCCCTGCCCTCAGGCTTGTCTGTGACACAGTAATGTTAGATGACCTTAAGATCACTCCTGTTAAAATGAAGACAGTTCTATTTTCTAGCCTACTGCACCCGAGGGCATGAAAGTCCGCAGACAAGACCTGAACCCAGACACTCCAGCCCGACCTAGTCAAACTCGGGAGACACATGAATTCCGGACAGTATGTGAGCGATTAGAGTAGGTTTGACAAGACCCTCCTGTGAGTTACAAAGATTGCGTCATTTGGACCTCAGTATACTTAGCAGTTATGGCTTTTGCTCTAGCTAGGTCCTGATCAAATTTGTCCGTTTCAAGTAGGAGACCAAGCGCTGCATGGTTAATCCGCTCCGGGGAATATTGTACAAGGCAATAACAAGACAATGATCAATAAGGTATCCCCATAATAAGAACCATGTTATACGTAATATGTGATTGGTTTAACTCTCTGTAATAAGGGAGCTTACTTCGGTGCAGCGGCCACAACTATTTTTAGTTCAGTTTTGTTGGAGAGTATGAATCAGCAATCGTGTTACAAGTGCACGCTAAGCCGCATTTGGTGGTAGAAGATGACGCGTGGTAAGCTAGCCTGTCTTGGCACATTATACCCGGAAGTCTTGATAATGTGCCACCCCAACTCCATAGAGTCTGTCACAGAAGACCAAGTAAGGTTTTCCGCTGTTATAGCTGTTGAGATGGTCGGTAAAATAGGGAAAATGTCTGAGCTTGGACTAGGTATTGCATGGTGTGGTAATATACCAGCATGGATGCCGCCAGTCTTGGGTAAGGAGCAATCCGGCTATGTTATATATACCCGTAGAAGGATAGATTCGAAGGAGATGAATTATGTTCCGTTTACTGTACTAAGAATCTAAACATGTACCATAACGCCAAATACAAGTGCTCGATTGTTTCTTTTGATCCTGGTGGGACAATGCTTATTTTGCAGACTGAAGATAGGCGATACAGCTACGAAGGGAAGACATCAAAGAAAAAGGTTCGAACTCTCATGCCGATCGTATCCCGCTTTCCTTCCATGAGGGGGTTATGGGAACAGCGCTCAGCATTCTGTATAAGTGAAATAGGACTGCACATCGGTCTCCGTGAGCAGTGGCATCGATGTGGGTCCCACTTGTAGAGTTTGATCCGGCAGGACATGAGCAAGGTTATTGCTCGGAGCGGAGGGCTCTCCGATCATCGCTCGGCCGTCTGCAAGCATCTCCACAGTCGGGTCCAAAAAGTGCTCGATAGGCTTGTTGGACTGATCAATCTTCGCTGGTTGACTGACAGCGACTCCGAAGCTCTCAGGCGTCAAGAGGCTGGCCGATGGGAAGAGTCGCCTCTATAGATAGATCAATTAGCGTCCAAATGAGCTGACTGACATGTGTTTCGGAACGTACAATCTGTGCATATGTCGGCGGAAATTTTCGGTCTGGGGTGCTTCTGTACTCCGTTATGCCACCTCGGCGGTCCTGGATGAGCATATATACCTTGGCGTCGGCCAAGAGAGCGTAGTCGTGAAGACCCTGGGTAAGACGGTCTTTTCGTCGCTTAAGCCGTTCCTGAAGGTTTTTGACTCTTTTTCTTTCCTGCTCTTGCTCCCGCTTTGAGGCCATTGGATCTATCCATGCAGCATTCCAGTCCTGCGTGCTGATCTGGAACCATCTGCCTGCAGCGGGAGTTCTTTGACTATTATGGCTTTTGGCCAGAGTCACTCAGCTCCTAGAGCTGATCTATAAGAGTGGCATTCGCGCACTAAAAGCCATGTCTCTGACGCGTTCCCCACGCTAGCCGTAGGACGGTCTGATAGCGATCAGCACACAAAGTCTGGTTGCTTTAATGATTGTGGATATCGCGGAATATACATGTGTTTCCCGGATTGAACATGGATATATGCCATTGTAAACAAGTTGATTAGAAGTTCCAAATTTCTGTGCGTATGTGCTGGAAGCCTCGTTTTCTGTCAACCGAACTGGATGCCTTCGTAATCCTCAGGACATTGTGATAAACCTGATTTACTTTTCGCCTTATAGATCTACATTTTGTGGCTGAGATAATAGAACGTAAAGATTGAGTTACTTTAAAACCCAATCGCCGGCTGTACAGTAATGCCAAGAGATACTGTAGATTAGGGGATCAGCGTTGTGACATGTTGGGAAATAGCTCTGAAAGAGTAGGGAGTAGAATTTACGCTGTGTGTAATTACCTTGAGCCTAGTTAAGGTCGTTTCTTAACTTCATCGCAACAGGCGTTGTGGCTAGATGTTTCGAGTTGCTGGACGACAAGATTTGTGGTTCTTACAGCATAGTAGAGATTTCAAGGCTGTGCCACTGCGCGGAAGTGGATCTTTCCAGTTGAGTAACTTTTCGAATAAGCCATGTTCGCAACAGCAAAGGCAGCCGCCTGGGGAGTCCATTGAAATATACTGGTAGATTGATGGCAAGAATGACATATAGTGATAGTACTTTGATGCATCCAACTGCCGCAGAGCAGCCTCTAGTTTGGCCCTAGCAGTGTAGCGATGCGACTTTCTTTCACACATACAACCTGGTAGTGGTTCTCAACGACCACTTTATGCGACTCCAACCGTGGAAACATAATAGAGGCCCGCGGAGCGTGGAGAGAGACAAAAGTTACAATACATATATGCAAGCCAGAAATCCCTCACTTCGCCGTAGGAGGCTGTTGCTCTGATATGACGTCCATATGATGTAGACGGGCGGACGTTGCTAAAGCGTGGTTGTTTACTTGCGAATGAGAACTCTCGCCTGATTGTTGTATCTTGATATAGACTGACTTACATACAGTATTACTGAGATAGCAATATGTCGGAGTAGTGTCTGGCTCAGTTCGCATTCGTAAGAGCCTGAATATAGATGATCCATACACTTGTAAGCAGCTATATTATGACTGATACTCATGAGTTATGAATCCCGACCTATTCGGCGGTATCCAAGTAAATAAACGTAAAATATATTCTCGAAATTTTTAATGTAGAATTAGCTAGTGAGCTCCTATGTACTTATTGTGCAAATAAGATGTTAAGAGTCAAGGACGTTCGTGGTGGTTATTCTATCCCAGCGGCTGATGACATTGATTGATCTATGACACCAAAAAGCAGAGTAAGGGGTAGCTGACTAAGCTTTTGTTCTCCGCTGGGTTTAAGGAGTTTGCTTCCAATGGCTTTTCAGGGCACATGCTGTTTTCCAACACAAACCACATTCATACATCGGTGCCTGGCTGGTGCTGTCAATCTGACACGGGAAACTTGACTTGCATAGACAACAAATGCGATGGCCACACGACATATTGATTAGAGCTTCAGCTGAATCAATGCACATATGGCAAAACCTTATGCTTTTTCTGTATCCCATTGCCTTCCGCTGCTGCCTGGTCTCGTCAATGAGCTCTTGCTCCTTTTCCAGTCGCTGGCGTAGAATTTGAATGCGTGCCCTGACTCCGTGGAAGTCGTATATCCCCGCAGAACTATTGCTGAAGTAAGGTGCATCTTCTAGGGCTGGTCTAGTTACACGGCAACATATCAGAGCTTGGTGAAGTTGATGCTCGTTTTCGAGTAACCACCGGGTTTTCAGCTTTTCGTTCAAGCGGTGCGTGAGTGAGATTTCAAGCCAAAGATATCCCGCATATCGCCTCTGAGTATCGCGATCATGGCAGTCCACTGATTGGGCTTTATTAATGTTTAACATCGTCAACGGTATGTGATTGAATACTGTTGCCGTCAGCTCCTTGAACTTATACATGCATCTGATTGCAACAGATACTTATCTCTGGGGAACATTCACCTGCTGATCTAGATGGGGAAGATAGCAACAACAGAACCAGGCCATTAAAGAACAGAGTTTCTTCTACTGACATCAAAGGGGTTCGCTGCTTGAATATATACAGCATGGACAGTTGCGAGATGCAGTACTAGCATTTCATTGAGAATATCCGTTACTAGAACGAGGTGTATTCACATGCAATAACCTTTGATCGTGCATCTTATAATGTAGGGATAGCATATGGAATGCATGTATGCATTTGTTGCTGATCATAGGAGCTTTCTGTGCGGTTCATATACATTCCCCAGTCATAGCACACCAATCTAACCCTGTCAAAGCTGGGTCGCGTTTTCCTATTGAAGATGAGGGATCAATGTGGCTTACCTATTTGGTCAATACCAAGTAGAAGAATATAGAAGTTTGGAAAATTGATCAACTTCAGTAGTACAATAGGGCAGGTACAGTTAACACCGAGGACACAGTATCTCACTCAGACAACGATCCTAATATCAGTGTTTAGCAGTGTCTGAGAATCCACCACCTGGGTATCCCAGCTATAAGATCACTTGCGTCAGTTCTCTGTTCAGCAAGATGCGCACAATCTCAAGAAACTGACGCCTCTATTCAAATGGCAGAGTCGCCGAAATTGATGCAGTTTCGGCCCAAAGTAACCGCAGAGATACGGTACCAATACCATCGATAAAGTATGCAGGGCAGTCGGCGTTACATCCGGCTAAAGAGAAAAGCCCTATGCGCCTGTAGAAGGCCTTTACAATATTAATAAGAACCAAGGTTCGCCTAGAAACTGCTGCAAGTCCTGTCTTAGTTTCTTGAAGAGCGTGGAGTGTCGTCGTAGGAGCTGTATTTATGATGTTCCAACAAGTGGCCTTCCTCCCGGCTCTTCTGTCCATGGCGGCTCTTCCGGCATTGAGGTGGGTTGCGTACAGCATAGGCTTGTCGGGATGACTGTATATGCTGACAGGGTCTAGCTGCGTGTTACCCCCATCCCTCACATCGCATGACGGTACTGCGGTCGCGCAACACACATCTACTGCCACCGTGGACACCGGCAGGACCACGGCAGCAGTCGTCACCCAAACTGTATGGGTAACAACACAAAGCCCTGTAGGGTTAACCAACCACCCCGGTGCTGCGGCAACAACCAATCCTGATACACATGTGGGACTGAATCCGAAGCCGACGGCCACCTCCATGGAAGCCACTGCAGCATCAGCAGTCGATCAGATGACAGGGTCGTCCTGGCGGTCACAGACATCGCAAACAACTTCCCGGCCGCCAGAGTCTCAAACACAGCAACACTCATCCCAGTTAGACGAGGCAAATTCCGAGACTGGTAAAAATTCGACGGCCCCTCTTCCCGAACATGCCGAATCCTCGTCAAGCCTAACGGCATCGCAGACAACCGGTCCGCAGCCGAACAGCACCGCCGATATTATCTTCACCGACACCACAGCCACCATTCACCTGTTCATCGTCGATGTGGGGGCTATGCCCATAAACGGCAATGACGGCAATCGCAGTAGCTCGCTGTTCGAACCATCGCTTATTGTAGCTCAACCGGGCGACACTGTAGTCTTTCGCTTCCACGGACCCTACACGCTCTACAGGTCTGGTGCGCAAGACCCATGCCACGCGCCCCGGCTGAGCCAGAACCCTGTGACAGCGAATGGGATCGTCTCATCCTATCAGGTGCCGGTTACTTCGTGGGAGCCGGTTTGGTTTTCGGCAAGCTTGAGTGATAATCCTCATCAATGTGATAATCAAACAATCTTTGGCCTCAATGTTGGTGGGGATAGCATCTCAAACAGTTAAAGATAGGCATCCTCATTGTGAGCTCCGGGAAAGTTTGGATCCATTTTATTGCCGGTTTATTATTCTTTCTTCAGGGCTGAGCACTTTCCTTGCCTAGGCCTGTTTGTCTATGGCTGGTTCTACCTTAGAAAACCTGAAGATGTAGGTAGATAGAAACTGTAACTGGTTGTTCCACTGTAATCCATTGATCAAAAAGTCTTCTCTTCATTGTGTGTATTAAAGGGTATGACAAAATCATGTTCTGCCGTGCCATTATCCCGTAGACGTTTCTTTCGGGTGTTTTATCCACATACTAGTCAGTCCCGCCTCCCTGTCTTCCCTTCTGGTATATTCTTCACTTTTCAGTCTCCCAACTTACATATCGATATCCGTTGCGACACGGGAGTTGTTCATCAGAAGACGCCTCATGCGGGTAGAGTTACCTGCTAATAAGCAACACCTAGCATTGGGATTCATCCATGCTAAGGTTATATGGAAAACCAAACTCTATCTTAGGTGGATAAAAGAGGCCCGTGAAATCATGCTTCTTGGAGTTTTCACCGTTTCTGCAATGCATATGCTGCTTTGAAGGATGTGAATACTCATATGTCATTAATCTAGTATTGTGCGACAAAGTGTAAGCAGCTGACACTATTGTAGCGCAAACATACACTCAGTCAGCCTAAGTGATTGGATAGATAGACCGTCTGCTGTTCTAGAAGTTGAAAAATGATATAGCTCTATAAAGCTATCTTGACTTTTACCAAACCCTATCAGTTCCCACGGGCTCTATGGCGCTCCTTCCATTAGCTGACATCCTTCCAGGTACGTTTTGGAGTTTCGCGATCTAGAGACCAAGAGGTGTATGTCAAAGTCAGCTATTTATGTTGTGACAGGATAACCCCCTTTGAATACGGAAAACACAGACTAGGTGGCCTATATCTCATGGGATGTGTGTATCCAGACGCCGCGCAAGTAAGATTAGACCGGTCTCGCAAGACTATGTATTTCACTTATGAATCACTGCGGCTGCCAATAGAAAATCCAAGATGGGTTTGCACTGCGCACCCATGCGTAGCGTAGTTGTCATCTGGGTGCATGTAGACCTCATGACACTCATAGACCCCGGCAGCGCAGCTCACCACTGGACAAGAAGGGTCATTTGACGTCACCGTTATATCATGTTGGAAAAGATCGGAATCGTGGTCCAGGTCGATGTATGACACATCCCAATAGATGATCGCGTCCATTTTGGTATACTCAAATTGCAGAACACTGCGTTGATTTGGCTCAGTGGCTAGTTTGATTGAAATACCGCCACCATCCACCCTGGTTCTCCACGACTCAAAATACTGTTCCTGGTAGGGAATTACGATCATTGGACCAGTTGTGTTAGAGACCGACCATGCAAAGATATCCTTAGCAAGATAATTAGAGATAGTAACTCCGGGGAGATACTCCTGGCGCCGGGAAGCATCATTGCTTGGCTTTGGTGGCATTCCAGCCACCAGCACGAATATACCAAACATGGACGTCACGGTAGCCATCTCTGATAATGACTTTGTTCGTCAGTGTGTCTTTCAAGAAGCTTTTTGTCAACAATGTAACAAATGTGCCTGGCAGTAGTAGTACCTCACCAGGGCAGTGTTTGTCTTTATAATAGCTGATACTATACCATCATCGATTACGGCAGCACCCTGGCCGGATTGCTGGTGATGTTAATGGCTGATAATACTGAACGACAATCGAGTATTTACTATCAGCCGTAAGTCGTTGTTGTTTCTCACCTACGGGACTGGATGGTTTGGGTTCCCTTGGTCTTATCTTCAACAAGAGGCACGTGTCCGTTTACAGTAGAACAGGATGTGTCAAGCCAAGCGAGTATTACATATTTGGTGGTTCCATCTTCTGCATTGTACAGCACATACCACCGTGATAAACCCTGATATATGGGATAGAAGTCATTTTAAGCATACCTTTTTCTGCAGTGGGATCATACGCTTGTCTGCCCTCACTGGTGATAGTGAGACGCAACACCGCTATCTAAACAAGATAACCATCCAAAGCCAAGATCAATAGTAGCACAAACAGCAAGGAGAGTATACATGTAGTCCGCCTAGGTTTTCCGTACATGAAACCCGCACTAGCAATCTACCCTTTTCAGCCTGCAGGAAAAATGGCCCCATTCCTGCAGATTGTGCCCGCAGCAACAGCTCCCATTGGCACAAGCCTTCCCGAATCACACAAGAAGAATGAATGACCATCACTAGAACATTGCATTACTCCAGGTGTGCAGACATGCCCAGTTATATCGGGCTTAGTGCCAGTTCCTGTCGAGTATCTTAACCCCGTAGAATCAGCAGGAATCGTGGATGAAATAGAGTCCTTCTTGGTGACCGTGTAGGGTGCCGATTGCGTGCTCAATGTGTTTTCTCCTGGTGGTATGATCCCAGGCCTAGTCGTAGTTAGGGCTGGCAGGGGGATAGAAGACGCCATCGAAGAAGGCGAGCTGGCAACCTTGCTTAGAAAGGCAGCTGAGCTGCTGCATGTATACCCAGTTCCACCAGCAACGGTGCCTTCGACACTATCACCCGGCATCGGGAAACTCACTTCCTCGCCTTCGATTGTGACACACTGCCCCTCGCCGTTGATATTGGCGAGGAAGATGGGGGGCCGCTCCAGCCATGAAGCCTGCTGCATCTCTCCCTGCAGCGCCCCGACATCTGATATAGGAGACTGAATTGTCACTTGCGCGCAATTCATGTACATTTCCCGGTTTCCAATCTTGTTAAACCAGGTCCATGCCAGCAGGGCCGGCCCATGCGGTGCATCTTCCGGGATTCGAAAGGAATAATGGAGAGGTTCCGGGCAATGGCCGAGAATGGAGTGGATGACACGGAACGTCTCACCCATGTCATACGACAAGGAAATCTGGCATGACCCACCGCCATGAGTTGCGGTTCCGGCTAGAGTGATTGCATATTCCTGTCCGGCTGTATACTCGGCAACTGAGTCGAAGAGATCGCGAGCGTAGCCCTTGCAAGGATAGTCCGACCCCGTTGCCGATAAGGGTGAGGTGTAGGAATAATCTTTGATACTACTGTTGGTATTCAGCGGGCTACGGATAGGTAAAGGATCGCTCATCTGGATATGGGCGGCAGTATACGTGATGATGCTACTGCATACCACCCATAATATTTTCATGATTGCCAGTAGATACAGGTTTGGAGCACAACGAGCTCTTGATGGTGCTGGACGAAAATGCTGGCCTTCCCGGTGTGGCGGATACATAGTGCCCAACCTGGGGGAAATGGGACTTATTATACTAATCCAGTAAGACATACAAGGGACTCCTTAGAAGGGACTCTTTGCAAGGGCTGTCACACATTGCATACGCCACCTTGATAGTACTACTAGCCTTGGTATTGTTTGCATTCGAGGCCACCCTTCCTTATCGCTTTTGAAAGCGCTCGGAATGAAGTGTCTACTGCATGTGCAATTCCATCACTTACTTGGCTGAGGAGCGCGCGCATTGCTCACTCTGCCCTAGGATATACCACAAGGCTCATGTTTAGGCTGATGGCTATAGCTGCTATTCGTATTAAAGAGCGCATTGTCATCGACGAACCGCGCGATATATAGGTTATGACTCTTCCGATGTGACAACCACTGATCGGTCTAACAGCTCGCTAGTCGTCTGTATGGTCACGGTCGCCCGTTCCTATGATCCCGTGGTGTTGTCTGGAGAAATAGCCCTCCTCCACCCCCAAATATCCTTTGTGTATGCATAGTGGCCATCCCAAACGAAGTTACAGTACCATATTTCTTCTGTCAGATGAAAGTAGCTGTTTAGCACCTTTACCCCGAAGCTTGTCTCTAGTAATTGCTGAATTTTCTAGAGCGATGTCCTGGGGTTTTGCCTTATCGTTAGGGAAAATGTTGAATTCCAGCATTGAGAAGTGAAAGTACATTCTGATTCAAGGCAGTCCCAGCACGACTTATTCCAGTATAGCTCTGTAGTGAAGATGAAAGACATTGCGAATTCAACTGCTGGATTACACTGATGCTAGCCATGGCGCTACGCTTACCCGGTATTAGAGTATATACCATATATTGTTGCACGTACTACGTGACTCGAATGTGGCCCCACTCAAGCAGTCCTTCCTGAGTGATTGCTCAATCAAGCGACCTCTACAGTAAATCACTGACGGCAATGAATTACGGGCATGTAGATTCAGCACCTATAGAACTTCTTCTACGGCACAAGGCCACAACCTTATTGGCTGTTCAGCTCTCGTAACCATTTACATCCTTTCATCGAGTACTTAAATTGTGTATTTAGCATTATATTCCAGGCCAGGTCAAAGCCATCCTGTGTATTGGTCTGTATACTGTAACCAGGCTGTGAATGATAAATCCATAACAGGTGTGCTCCCTTCTCTACAGCAGCACGCATGGTAACGCATGTATACATACCACAGGTATAGTCTTATCATCGTCCCAAGGCAGAGAGCTTGACTCAATCTGAGCCTACTCCATGTATACTTGCATCTGTTCTTATGGAGAAAAAGCAATAGGTAAGGTGAGACGGGGATCGCTCATGGTCATATAGAGCAAGACTATTTTCCATCGGAAGTCACTGCTTCAAACGTCCTATTGCTGCACTCACAGATCCCATGTGGGTGGATGTAATCCGGGATTGCATGCTTTGCTACAGCAACCTGATGCTCGTATTTGATTTGTTGCAGAGCCACAAGCTGGATAATACCGAGGAGAATAGTGGCAGCAACTGCAAATGCGCCTGTCACCGCTGCTGTGGCAATTGCCATCACGGACCAGGTCCGGTTTCGTGCTGTATATACGTTCAAAAACGTATTGACTAAGCCCGTCACGGAGTGGATGAGGGTCGGCCTAGTTTCTGTTAGTGCCTTTAACCTGGTAGAGGTGAAGGTACACTACAGGAAAATCTGGCGCGTCGGCCAGATGAGATTCGACCGCCACCTCCACCAAAGCCAGCCGCAGCCAGCGGTACCGAGGGCGCATGACGCTACGGCTAGGCCAAGGAGAGGGGGGTTCTCGATAGCATCAGATATCATCTCATTATCCCGTCTCCGGCCCTTCAATCCATCAACCAGCGCGGTGTCTTGCAGCGTAGAAAATGTGCCTGGGAAGACCAAGAATCCCGCTAGGAGAAGCCAGGTACAGCTGGATGCAATCAGATTATGCAGTATGGGTATTCTCTCCGTCTCTAGCAGCATATCAACGTAACGGCTCTGGATGGCGTGGTTGGTCGAGCTTGGAGACTCGCTCAGATGGTCAAGCCACCGTCGCCATCTATATGCTTCCTTTCGGGCTGTCGATGGTTTTGTCGCCATAACCGTAGTGCAAGGGAGCTCGTGGTCTGTATGGTCTGAATGATAACAGCCGACAGGATGAGCCATGACAGGAATCTGTTCAGCTGCTGAGTTTATATCTGCCGTGAGGATGGATAACATCCTATATCCTAGGAACGTGTCGTGTTCGTGGACAAGACTACGCCTCAGCTCCGGCCGCATTATATACACCACATTCTGATGAGAAAATTACTCTCTCATTCCAGGTCCTTTGGTCAGCTAGTTAGAAAAGCTATTTCGTGAGCTTCAGCTCATGGAATATCTGACAAAATGACTCATAGAAAGTCAACAAGCTGGACCGATACTGTAAGATTCAGAATCGCCTTCCGCCTGTGTTACTGTTCTCTTTTCTTAACGCCCCACTGCCAAGACTAAAACCCGCACGCTAACCGATAACGGTAAGTATGTTACAGAGACGTAACGAACAGTGGTATCCATTGTACCTCAGCATGACGTCATAAACCATTCTATAACGTATCCATATTACCCAGGGTAATGACTCTGCTAGAATGTTCGACCACTATCTATTATTGAAGACATCTTCAATATAAACATCAGGCATCCCAGACCCTCCTCTTGAAAAGGGTCTTCGAAAGAAAGTAGAGACAAGGCAAGGCAAGAAAAGAAAAGGCAAGTATGTTTTGTCGACTATACCATATCGGGGAATCTATCGCGGTTTCCCAGTCACGGAGAGTATCAGAAGAGGATATGGTATCTGGGTGATCTGGACCAAGCAGGTTGCGGCGGAGCTCTGCACACTGTTTCATCAGAGCGAGGGCACTTTTAATCGTACCTCGTCTTTTCCATGTAAAGGCTAGATTATTCATGCTGGTAAGAGTGTCAGGATGCTCGGGCCCTAGCACTCGCTTGCGTAGCTCTAATACTTGCACTTCCAGCTCTTCCGCTTCCTTCCATTGTCTCTGATTCCTGTAGGTGGATGCCAGATTGCTCATGATAGTAAGAGTATCAGGATGCTCGGGCCCTAGCACTCGCTTGCGTAGCTCTAACACTTGCACTTCCAGCTCTTCCGCTTCCTTCCATTGTCCCTGATTCCAATAGGTGCATGCCAGATTGTTCATGCTAATAAGAGTAGAAGGATGCTCGGGCCCTAGCACTCGCTTGCGTAGCTCTAATACTTGCACTTCCAGCTCTTCTGTTTCCTTCCATCGTCCCTGATTCCTGTAGGTGGATGCCAGATTGCTCATGATAGTAAGAGTGTCAGGATGCTCGGGCCCTAGCACTCGCTTGTGTGCCTCTAATACTTGCACTTCCAGCTCTTCTGTTTCCTTCCATTGTCCCTGATTCCTGTAGGTGGATGCCAGATTGTTCATGCTAATAAGAGTAGAAGGATGCTCGGGCCCTAGTACTTGTTTATGTGTCTTTAACACTTGTACTTCCAGCTCCTCCGCTTCCTTCCATCGTCCCTGATTCCTGTAGGTGGATGCCAGATTACTCATGATAGTAAGAGTAGAAGGGTGCTCGGGCCCTAGTACTCGCTTGCGTAGCTCTAATACTTGCACTTCCAGCTCTTCCGCTTTCTTCCATTGTCCCTGATTCCTGTAGGTGGATGCCAGATTGCTCATGCTAATAAGAGTAGAAGGGTGCTCGGGCCCTAGCACTCGCTTGTGTGCCTCTAACACTTGCACTTGCAGCTCCTCCGCTTCCTTCCATCGTCCGTCACTGTAGAGACAACTACAAACATTTTGCATCAAATCAATGTATTTCTCTTGCTCCTTCCGAAATCCAGCTTCTGCTATTAGTGAAAGAGCATGCGGCAGATATTCCCGCCACGCCTGCCGATTCGCATGGTCATTATCTGGGAAGACTTCACTCAGTCGGTCAGCAGTTTTCAGTATTTGCAGGCTGAGCTGTTGGTTCTTTCTCATCCAGTTCCGAGTCGCAAGATGGACTAGTCGGTGTAGATTTAAAGAACTGTCCCCACCCCCCTTACTAATAAAGGAGAAGGCCTTGAGAAGACCAAGAGCATCGGTTTTATCCTTATTCGAGATCGGCTGGGGAAGTAAGGACAGTGGAATGTCACGAGGATTGATGCAGGCTAAGAATTACAGGTAGTCCGCTGCCAGCTTATTTAATTGTTGGATTTGCTGGAAGGAGATAAACCAAGTCAGAGCAACAGGGTTCTGGATGTCTTTGTAGCGCATTTCATCTCCAAATTCTTCACTCAGCAGTTCAATCACATGTGGCTCCTGGTCCCGTAGAAGCTGAAGATAGTCAGAGAGGCCAATGCTGTTTTCATTGATATACGCTGCCGCCTGGGTGATCGCCAGAGGGAGACAAGCCAGCTGCTCAAGAAGACTCAGAGCTGTAATACGATCATTAAGCAATGTCTTATCAACCAGTGAGTTCGTGAAAATTTGGATAGAAATTTCTGTGTTCGGCTCAGTGACTGTAATCACATGGGAAGACGCTAATTTCACAGCTACCTTACGGCTGCGCGTGGTGAAGAGAATATGGCCTTGCTCACTTTCAGGAAGAAAGTCTGTTAATACTGTATCAGTAGTATCGTTTGTGCTCCACATTCCCATGTCATCTGCGTTATCAAAGATAACAAGCCACTTCCCGGCACTCTCCTCGCTAAGATAAGCTTTAACCTTTCCTTTCACCTCTGCTGGTTTTATATCAGTCATTTTAAGCTTCGAGGCGATGTTCATATAGGCTTGTTCCACGCTTTCATAGCTGGTACATGTAATCCAGCAAATCGAGCATTTAGGGTCTCGATTTCTCATGCGGTAGGCCAGTTCAAGTGCAATCTGCGTCTTTCCAACACCGCCTAGTCCGCAGATAGCAATTTTGCTAGGTCCGTTCTGTTGCAGAAGCAATTCTTCAATTCTGGTGATTTCGTCTTCCCGGCCTGCGAACCGTGGGTTCCTCCGGAAGGGGACCATCCAAACTGGCTTCCTCGGATCACGTGATTCCTTGCGGTGAAAAGTAGGAATTACCGACAGAAGTGCCTTAGCGTACGAAGCAGCCGCAAGCGCAGCATATCCTTGCCACTGTTTATTTTTGTGCGAATCACAGTAGTCACAAATGCCGCGAATGACTAGTGATGGGAGTTCGTCCATGAGCCCAGCAGCCTCCATTTCAAAACAGAGTATGTCTAGATCCCGAGCAATGGAATCGCGAGTCTTGGCATCTTTCATGACCTGGTCTCCGGAAGCAATCAAGCCATAATAAATACAAGGGTCATCAGTCCTCCGCTTAGGACGGTTAACTAACTGGGCCTGATCACACGCCGAACAGTCGTGTTCGCTACCCTCATGATTGTATGTTGCTGGGAATAGCCAGTCGTCCTTTGGTCGCGAAAACTGTTCTCCCATCGTATCACAGTTGTGCAGCACACCGTCCAAAATTTCGCTGGTCAGCCTTTTCCCGGTCATGTAATCACTCTCTAATTGAGACACGGCCTTCAACAGCACTTGAGGAGGTTTATTAAGCGACCCGATGTGCTGGAATCGACCGCCGCGTAGTGTCTTGCCGTGGTCATATTGGATAACACCACTTGAAGTGGCAGTTGGCTTGCTGACCACAACATCACCAAGGCGAATATCAGCACTGTGGCTCGGGACTCCACCTCCAATACCCACCATCAACCCGAACCTGATATTCCGAAAGGTAGAGACCATATGTGACACAACACTTGTAGCGGATATCGTCCCATAAACGCCGCCAGGCAGACAGGCCACCACTACATTGTGGCTGCCAACTCTCCCAAGTGTGTAGACATTGTGGTCGGATTCTGGTTGGGGAAGCGGAGGGTGAACGTCGTCCAGCATGGCCTTCGCTGCTGCTAGTTCCAACGGCAAGGCGCAGATCCACGCGACCGTATAGTCGTGGTGCGTGAAGGTCATTTTGTATATTAATCCAATAAAGTGGTGAGACTTTGGTCGGAAGATAGAGGAGGCATTAGAACTGCAGGATTAGATATTCCAAGAAACAGATCTGAGGTTGGAGTTGCAAAGGTCATCTGACACGTGTAACTGGGAGGCTGTCGCGGTTAGAGGGCCAATCATGGTCTCGAGAACGTATAAAAAGCAAAAAGAGGAAGTGGTGTGTATTAATATTGAGCAACAAGGCCAGTTTCCCAACATCATATTCGTAAAGCGCTATAGACAAACCTAGGAAGATCATTTGCTAGTTATCCAGATAAGCTCAAAGTCGAAGCTACAGTTGAGTTCTGAGAGGTTTTATCAGGGCGTAGCTATTACATATTATCTGAAATGATACCTCTGACTTCTTGACACGCAGGGTTGTCCCGATTAGTCATCGAGGTCCTGATCGACATAAAAGCGGGGTGTTGGATCACTGGTGGATCCCGTCGAAGCTCAGAGGCAGGGCAGTGTTCCAGAGTAATCCCAGCATGACGAAAATGCCCCTCTGCACTCAGCTTTCTGGCACCGACAACGTCGATGCACCACTCTAGATATACATCGAAATTGAGCTCGGGTCCTCTTCAAATACCTTCCAGTTACGCTTAATGAAGGCCTTCAACTCTGCAAACATTTCCTCAATGGGATTGAGGTCTGGTGAGTATGGAGGCAGGTACAGCAACTTCACCCCGGCGTCGCTGCACATCTGTTCCACGCGCTCGGTATGATGAAATGATGCATTGTCCATTATCAGCACAGATTTGGGCTCCGGCCACCGCCCGCAATGATGAAGCAGCTGCTCCACAAAATCTTCGAATATGGATGCATCAGTAGATCCCTGGAACACACGGGCAAGCATAACACCATCCTCGGCATACGCTGGCAGTATTTGATATCGCTGTCCGCGATGAAACCGAGAGATTTGCAACGGTGTTACTCCAACAGGGGACCAGGCCGTTCGCCTGAAGCCAACTCGCTTATCGCATCCCGACTCATCGACATAAATAAGGTGGTACGAACGGAATTCAGACAGGCTATGAAAATAGCAGTCCCGCAAGTCCGCATTACGCTCTCCAGCAATCCGACGAGCTGCTTTTTTAGACCATCCAACGGATTTGAGCGCCCTCCTGATACTGGCGGTTGTCACTACAGTCTCGAATTCATGCCATAAGAAAGTTGCCATTTCGTCTAGATACAGATCCGGCTTCGTAAGGAGATGCTCGCAAAGGGCGTCCAGCATAGGCAGGGTTACCATTCGCGGTCGGCCGGCTTTGATTGGAGGTGCTTTGACACTGCCGAAAAGTCGCAGGTTCGAACGAATATATCTAATACTGCGCTCACTGCAACCAGCCACGCCAGCCATTTGAGTAGTAGTCAATGATCTGCTTAAAATCATGTCACGAATGAGCTCATGCTGAGATGCTGCTAGATTGGGAGCCATTTGGAACATATGAACAGCTGCTTATTTGCGAGAGTGCGAAAAGATGTGAGAAATGGGTGGTGCAAGAGATGATATGCGTATTGTCGTTAACGTTGGTTGCCTGTATTGTACTTCTATGTCAGTGTAAGAAATAGAAAGTTCCAGAATTATACAGTGCTGGTAACATACAAAACATCATCATAACTGCCAAGGCGCTAAAGATCTACAAGTGGGGCTTCTAAGCAATTAAAGAGTGTTTGGGGCGGAAGCCGATTTCGAATGTCTCGGTACATATAAAAGATGCTGCCTCCTGCAAAACAGCTTATGCCAGACCTACTGTACTGTGTTTCCTGAGTTGTCAATTCTGCTCTTGGGGGCGGAGCAGACCGCGCCTGTTCTTCTGATCTATAAATAGGCTACATAAACTTGTACAGATCTGTTAAGGCGTTGTCAGACACATTGCACTTTCATGTGAAGTATGACTTGGGCCGCCAGATGTATCTGATATCTTCCTAATACTACGACACCACCCTTCCAAACGAACCATATTCTCGTAACCCCAACGGAAAGTTGTATTGTACCTCACTTGAAACGGACTTTCTAGATATTGGCTTTACAGCTGATCCGGAAACCGGTATCACCACTTCCACTCTTTGATTTCACCAACCCCAACGCGCGTCCACGCTAGACGAAGCTTGGCATCAGATGGAAGCATGGCTCGGTGTAACATTACAGTATATAGTGTTGACATGTACTACGTAGGGTGGCATTTAATCGCTTGTCAATTGACATACGACTATATAAATTGAAGGCAAGTGGCGAACTAAGAGGCAATTACTGAACGATCCAGGGATCACAAAGAGTTTACACTATACATAGCTAAGACCAATAGGCTCATACATCTGAGGCCCTTCGTTTCGAAGAAATCAGAAAATAAGCGAGAACAATACATAACTCAAAAATGTGTAAGAGCGGTTTGGCCAAGAGATCTAAATTCCTTCTAGCCGTACAAATCTAGCTACTTTACTATAGCAGTGTGAACTCCGTCACAGCGGCTATGTCCGAGTGTGTAAGGCTTAGGGGGGTCGAGCGGGTCATGCCTTTTTCGGAAAACATCTAACCCCACCGGGACCGAAACCCCGCATCAGAACCGGAATATGATTTATGTGATTTCCAATTACTCACAAGACAAAAGAGTTTTATCTCCCTGTCCAATAACAATGGGGCTTGATGGATTACGCTCACTTTAGGTGGTGGAAGTCTTAATTAGATATCTTTAACCATGGTACATGTCTAGCTAGTAGATAAATAGTGCCAATTCAAAGGCACTGCATCCAATTGAGCTTATTCCGTCCGTCCGATGACAGTGACTCGTGTATATGACCACAGCCCAAGTGCGACTCCTTCGCCTTCATAAAATCTGCTTCCCAGTCTGAGGTTCAGGGCAAGCGATATATATCGACTTAATTTAAGCTGATCTGCCCATATATATCTTGTCATCACCCCACGGTGCTATAGGGAATTGCTTCACTCCACTAGGTAAGCGTAAGTCAAGTTGTTTTGGGACTTCTCAACTGAATGCAATGTAAAGAAAACAATCCAGAAAGCATGTCAGCCTTGGGTTGGCGATTAGCCCTCTCTCGAGCAGTTAAATTCACCGGTATCTATAGGATCGACGAACCTGAAATGATTGCAATGATACCAAGACCTTGTTACGGCTTATTGCTTGTCTGTCCAGTCAATAAAGCATCCGGAACGTCTCATAACCAAGAAGACAAGACTTTCAATGCTGATGACGGAAGGAGGTAATAAGGTCCCAACAGACCATAGGGACTGGTTGTGGTATTATCGCACTCCTGCACTGTTTGCTCAATGGGAGAGCTCGCTCCTTCGTCGAAGCCTAACCAGATCTTGGAGAGCTATACCGGCAGATTTTACCCGTGCAACGTTTGCAACGTGCAAATGCGCTGTGCAGTAGCCATGCTTTTGGAATAACCAATGAATAATTGTAGGACATATCACGCTACAGTGGTTACATTATTGACGGAAGAGTGATTGTCCGTCTTAACAAGCGACGCTTGACTTATTATTCTAGCGACAATTTGAGCATAAAGCGAAGGAAGAACCAGAACAACGTTATCCGTGAACGAGTGAGGGGTAACGCAAAGCCAAAGCTTCAAAAGGACAGTTACGGGTTGGTACTGTACATAATAGTATATTACAGCAAGAAATCCAAGGCTAACACTTTATGATAAGTCAAAGGTTAGTGGTCTGATTCACTCTCTATGAAACGTCCAACACGATCACCGCCTTTTCTTTTCCCAACCTATGATACGACCTCTCCGGAGATGACTATCATTGGTAACCGGCGACACAGAAGGACATTTTGGTACTGTCAAAACTGTCAGCCACTCCTTTCCGCGACAAACGAGGTGCATGCCACATATCGGGAGAAGCTGCTCGGGTTTTGAAATACTCCCTCCCACACCGTAAATGGCTGGGCTTTGTACAGTGCAGATCTTTTTTTGGCTTGCAAAAGAGTACTGTGTCCGTAGAGCGCTTTTCTCAAAGAGTTTCCGAATAGTTCTCCCCGAAAGAACGAGGGTCTCTTGAGGCAAGATGGCGTCATGCACATAGAGCGCTATCTCTGGGATCTTCATCTCCCGCTTGTTTGGGCTGACGAAAGTGATTTCTGGGAGGATAATTTTGAATTCAGTTGGCTCATAACGATGACCTTCTCGTAGAGACTTAAAAAGAAGATCTTGGAAATATTGAAGGTCGCCTGCATCATCGTTCGTCGATAAAAGGATGTGATGTCGATGAGAGCCTCTGTAGCTGGGCCTCCCGATCTCATGTAATTTTGGTCCCACAAGAACAGGGCAGGCCCCTAGCTCGAAAGCTTTATTAATCCATCCATCGCTCTTGAAAATCGCTCTCCAAAGTATATTTTCTTGGCTTTCACTGAATAGAAGGGCATCTGCCAGCATCTTGGTGGAATTTGGGCTAAGTAATGCCGTTATGAGATCAAAGACCTCCCGTGAAATCTGACTCAAATTGGGCATTCTGAAAGACTGAAGGTACATGTATGTATTGGATGAGCAACCGGCAATCTGTAGGGGTTTTAGAGACCTATTCCGAAGACCAGTGACGGGTTTAAATGTTGATTTTATACCTCCCAACCAGGCGCCAGGCAGTTAATTAGCCCTCCGAAAAGCGTGGATCTTGCGAGGACGCCTCTCATCAGCTTCTGGACCTTGCCTTATAAAGCATCACATTGCTGGTGTAATCTGGGTAGGATTGAAGGGCGAGGAGCATATTCTGCTTCGGATCATATCGATGTGTCCTATCCTCAGGGTAAATCTCCTTGAAGCTGTAGATTTCCTTAATCACCTGTGGTGGACAATTGGATCTACCCATCATTTACCAAGCTTACCCCTTGAATTGTGAGGGAAGAAGAAGAAGAAGAAAAAAAAAAAAAAAAAGGTCTAAACAGCCAGTACCTACCCAACATGAAATGATAGGGTCAAGGGGCTATGTCATTGACCTGAGCAATTTGCTCCGAAATAACATAGAACGTACCAGCCAATTCATAGTAAACTCGATCGCTTCACAATCGCCTAGTGCTATTTGATATTGCCTTATCATGATTAACGATCTGTAACGACCTGCTCGTAATCTCGCCGCGTTCGATCCCCGCCTAATCAAATCCTAGCTTGGGTTGCGCTGGTATCAGGAAATCAGTACATATTCTCGAAAAGAGTCAATCTGGTTGTCTTGTGATGTGGAACGTGGGGGAAGGATATTCTATGCTAAATTTTATGCCGATTACGGCGGGCATTGGCTATTTCGAAAGCTTGACTTTGACAGGCAAAGAATTTCGCCTGAACTGATTAGTTTACGGAAGCATAGATGCAGTAGTTGGTCCTCGGTCACCATTACTCCTGGTTATGATCCGTCGTGGCACGAAAGATACTCGCAGCTCCCGCTTGCAGATTAATCACATAATACGCGAATGGCATGGGTTTATCAGGGCCAAGGAACATTCGCTGGTTACTAATCCATATTTGCCCAGCTCTGGCGATCAAAATCAATACTGTACCGGCATGTGTCACCATAATTAAGGGTCCTTCTCTATGTACATATAACGTGCCTGATTATCTGTGCCATTTGTGGAGATCAGTCAGTCATCCTCCAGTTTGCTTAGACGTCTTCAAAGAAAGAACTACAGTATGTACAACGTTCCGAAAAAAAAACGAGACAAGACTAGTCCTTGGATGACTTCGCTCGCACATCGCCAGTGTCACAGCGGAAACCCCATTCTGCCAACTTTGGACGCTTGTTCCCGCTTAATGATGGGAGTGAAGCACACGTCTTCCTAGCCCGGGCTAAGACGATGCTGCAGACTGTACCAGCCTCCATATGGTATGCTGCTTCGCTACCTGAGGCGGTCAATCAATCGCAGTGGTCGGTTTCCGCGCGGTAGCCGATCATAGTCACTGCTGTACTTCAATACTGGCCGGCGGGAGGCCCGGATCTGCAATAAGGCAGATCAGCACTGCATCAACTATAATACAGACTGTATCTCCAGCGCTATCGACATACATACCATTTGGCGGTCCAGCTGTTCGAAAAGCGCAGTGTTGGATGATTTGAACATTGTGTCGCGCGCCCCGGTGCAGATCACGACCCAAACACCGACTCCAAATTTGCTGAGCTCATGGCATTTCCGGAATATGGTCTCTCGACGACGGGAGACATTGCGTACTCCAGGGATGGTACTGTTTCTTTCCGTCATGTCGGGCAGTTTCTGACTGGAACTCTGCAGGAACGAACAAAGCGATCAATACATGGCAATGCCATACTTTATAGGTACCTTTGTTATGAAGGCGCGGTATGTATGATTGATCTAATACTCTTATCAGGCATAATCACAAACCCAATCTGACAAGATCTTCTCTTTAGGGTTGCAGCGAGTAGGTGAAATCCGCCATCGGTTGCCACAACCCACCGTAGACCGAACGCGGGAGACACGCTAGTCTGTAGCAGGAAAAGCGTATCGCACGTAATACCCTACCCCGATTCGGCATGCCCATGTACTCCGGGCGCTCCCACTAATCGCGGAATAACCATATACCCGAAAGTCTCCACTACGGGTCAGAACGGCTGGACCGCCTGTGTATGCAGGCAAGTCATACTACCGGGGGGCAATACACAATCAATTAGTGTTTGACTCATGAGAGGTTGCAGCGCATCTTTGGCAAACGTATGCTGTAGAATTACATCTTAGAAGGATGCCCTTGCGTCAGCCCCAAGGCAATTCGTACATCAACAAAGTAGCGGACCTCATAGTTTGGGCAGCCTCATAATCTTGCAGGCATGCACGTCTACCTTGAAGGAGCTTTTGTCATGGAGACCTTGTCGAGTGTCATGGAAACAGTACAGCTGGAAACACCTGTTGTGCCGCACCTACAGTATCTGAGGATCATGGGACACATACAGACTCCTTTCGGGGCCCGCTACCGTGTCCTTTGTTCTGTGAGAAATGCAAAAGCTCCTCTCACCTACGTGTCCGAATATAGAAGCATCTCGCATCAGTCACGCCAAACGTCGCGATCCCGTCGGTTCGAGCGCGAGCTGCATAGCTTTCAGATACCCGCTCTGATGATCTGCGAGTACCACACAGCCCTTCGCCGCAGACAGGCCCGGTACCAAACCCTCCGACCACGCCAGTTGCCGGAATGCGGAGCCAGCCAACTGTCGGGGAACATGCGGCCCGATTTGTTGCCCGACATACGTGAACTTACATGGCCCGCTTCCTGGCGTGCTCCACGCGAACCGTCGTGTCGTCGCGCGGGAACATATTCTCAGCGACATCATGTTGGGCTTCGCAGTATTCCAGGGTTACAGCATTGTGGCAGAGATAACATGCCCCGTTGAGATTTCTGCTGGACTGTGTGAGAAGGACTTACTTCTACAAAAGGTCTAATAAGAGAATTTGACACATTCAATGTACAGTACTCTAGATCCACCATAAGAGTGCCTTTCTCGCGCTCTTTTAACTCTACAGCGACAAAATAAATGTTGTTGTATCATCCTCGAAATTCAAGTCCGTAACAAAACTTGAAATATCATGGTCTACACCCGCTTCGTAGCGCGCCGGACAATTTCCTCCTTCCCCATCTGCCAACAGAGTTGCTCCACCTGTCTCCAGTTAATACCAATCATCGATGCCAGTGGAGACCATATCTGAAATCGAAATCTGGGAACTTGGTCAGCATTTGAGCTTGGAGTCAATTTTGTAGTCTCGGACTTACTCTTGGTACCAGGAGGCAACTTCATCACGCAATTTGTCATCGTTGTCCACACAACCGATTAACTGCAATGTCAAGATACGAGCTGCGGCGTTTCGGCGAGAATATGCGTCCCAATCGGTCACAGTGATGGAGGGTGATCTAGAGGTCCCAAGCGGGATCGGACTCGGCAACAGCATCGGCTGAGCATGAATCCTGGCCGAGGACACTGTAGGCAGGTCTGCGGCTGGCCGGATTGCGTCGGAATCCAGTGCTGCCCTCGTTGGTGAGGGCGTTACCGGGTCCCTGCCACTGCTCAGCGCCTTCGGATCGGGGCTAGTGCTGCATCCCATCCGTGCAGGACTTGGAATGGTTACGTCTTCAAGCCGAGCAGGGCTGGGTTCATTTTCATCGGGCATCGTGAGGTCTGTTTGCCGAGGCTGCTGCCTTGCGTATGATGAGCTCATGGGATTTGAATAGAGGCCGATAGAAGTTTTTGAAAGCAAAAAGCCTGCGTGTGAATTGGAGCCCTGTAAGTATTGCGGCTGGTGCTTGTTTGTGTAGTCCAGGAGGTATAGATGGAAGCACTTGAATGCATTCGGAGGATTAGCGGGCTTTATATCATTAAAGTCGCCAGGCATCATGCAACCTGAACAATATTATGCTGTACGACTATACACTTTCCATTCTCCACAGACTGTCTTGGTGGACCCACAATTGTCATGTCATTTCCAAACTTCATGAGCCAGCAGTGGATCCTAGCAGCCCTACTGATATGTGTGAGGCTTGGCAGAGCTCAGGGTACTGCGATTAACCTTGATGAATTAGCAGCCGCAAAGATTTTTCGAAACCGGCTATCTGCAGAGACTCTCCCTGCTCTATACATATAAAAGATCAACTGTCACTTGGCGCTTAGACCGGCACGATTTTACCTAACTTGTATGTATTTGCATGCTATCGAAGAAACATCAGCGCCGCAGCTGAAAACAAGTCATTCGAAAACATAGTGACGAGGACTTACCAATACAATATGGTATCTACTGTGGGAAGGCCGGCGCACATCCAGTTTGCACGCAACGGCACCCGAGGAGGACGGCATATGTCTTCACGACCACCCACTGGTCGTCTGACCATAGAAGATGCCCTGGCCCCAATTACATCCACCGCAGCAAAGACCCGAAAGAAGAGGCAAATTGCTACCTTCATATATGCAGGGCTTCTGGCAGCCTCCCTAGTGGCCGACATTTTGGCTCTTTTATTCTTGACCAGACCCCCTGTTCAGCAGGCGGGAGTGGCCACTCTTCATGTGAGTTGGTAACCACTACTGAGCATCTGCAGTGATACAATGTGCAGCAACTGAGTTGGAACATAACTAATCACGTTTCTCAGTTAAACGGGGAGGGCCTCCTGTCCAAGCGCGGCAAGAAGGCCCATACCATGGGCGAGACCTACGTCACAGCATCATCGGCCAGCATAGATGACAATATTGCTGAGACCACCACAGCAGCTAGTAATATGCCTCTCCTCACAGCAACCACGGCTCCTGATCGCCCTGGCATCTTGACAGGTGATACGAGTGAATCCAACTGGATTTCTATCGGTACCCAAGCACTGTGCTTTCAGGCTGGTCCAAGCCGTCGGGTGTGTCATCCGTTCCCGGCAAACCTTTCAACTATTCTGCCTCCTTCCATGCAACTCGTGCTGGGGGACTCTGTTTCACAGTTACAAAACTTTGAGCAGTCGGCTGCTGTTACGGCCAGGAGAGGTGCCCGGTCTGTAATGGCCATTGGTCTGGTACTGATATCTGTTGCCGTGACCCTGGTCCTAATTTTTTCACGGTGGTCGTGGGCTTGTGTGCACAGGCTGAAGTGGCTCATGATGGCAGTTGCCAGTCTGTGCGGCCTGGTATGCTTCACAGTATCCTCCGGTGTTCTAGGCACTCTGCAGTCTTCTATTGAGGAGGAGGTACGTCGTGGCATTCCGGGTATTGCTCGGATGGAATGGGGATCCGCGAGCCGGTATAGCTTAGGGGCCATGTGTTGTGCTATTGTGGCTTTTGGCTGCAGCCTTGCATCCCAGGCTATATAAGCATTCATACTAGGTTGGGGAAAGTGTTCCAGGATATCCGGCCTGTTACACAGACCTTGATTTCTTCGTCTGAAGGGGTGAATGCATGCACTACTTGCTCTTGGTATATGTAGAACGTCATGTCGCGATGCAAACACATGGGGCCACTGCATGGAATATACCCAATCACCCCTTATCCAGTACCAAGGTAGCAATATCATCAGCTTATACAGGATCTATCAAGTGAAATGATGAATCATACTCTCAAGACATGTTCATAGGTGTTAATTATCTGCCCAAACGGCGAGTTGATGGAGCAGGTACTGGTAGGACTGAGTCAGTACTGTAAAATCACACCACTTACAGCAGTGGTAATAACAACGTTTGCATAATCATGCATAGAGTGGGGCCTGTCGGTACATAACATAATTAGACATACCTAGAGTAAGAATTAGGGCGTTCAAGAACATACATTTTATCATAACAAACCTTTTCACTAATTCTGTACAGTTCAGCAGGCTGAGTGGCACGGGAAACTAGGTCAAGCACCGAGCCGAGGGGAGCTTAGCCAGACATAGAGAATCAAGAATAAATTGATATCCGGTGAGACGCTATTCCAAATACCCAGGTGCCCGTACGGACAATTTAATATAGCGAGCAGTCCATAGTATCTGCCCGGGGCGAATTCTGTCTATGTGTACCCTTCACTGATTGTATATTCCCTCCATATTTCTATATCCTGACATTCTATACATTGTATCTGAGAACATCCTCTACGTACGAGAGACCCCGCTGAAAGCCGATTGCATTGGCGCTCCCCACCATTGTGGATAATGTCGTCTTCCAACAATCACGTCCATCAAAGTTGTGAAAGGAATTCACCAAACAAGCACTGGAACCCGAGTGGATTGCTAAACATGAGCGTCGACGGTAGACATTCCGGTCCATCTCAGTGTGATGTATCAACTTCCACGCAGCCGAGATCCATCCCCGACAAGGCCAAAAGGTCTACCCAACAGGAGCCGTCGACAGCCGAAATCCCGAATACAGCCCCGGACCTAGGGTACGCTGAACAGCATAGGCGTCACGATAGCCATTGGACACCTGCGGATGATTCAAGATTACTCGCTCTGCGTCGTCAAAACACACCCTGGGCCACTCTCGTGAAGAAAATGCACCCCAAGCGAGCGGCAGCTTGCCTTGTACGCTGTGCCTATCTCGAGAATCGTCAAGAAGAGTGGCTCCAGAATAGACTGAGGAATAGCTCTTGAGCTAAGCATAGAAACAGCAAGCATGGTCTAAGGAGACGAAAAGGGCGTGATACGGCAGGCTGGATGGGTACCGTACTCGTTGAGCCCGGTATGCGGCGCATTATTGGTCCAGAAGTACAGTTCCGGCATTTGTTGAGCCAGCTAAGCCTTGTATTCACCCAGGGACGAAGCAGGTACGGAGAAGTTACGGCAGGATCGCAGTGGAGTGATTTGTATCTTTCCAATTATACGGCCGGTCCAAGCTACTGCTGGGTTTCTAATGTAATGGGGGGGAAAAGCGAAAGAAAAGAAAATTAGTCGGGTTTCAAGCCGTTGCAAAGACAGAATTTATTCTAAACTGAACGTTCATATGAATACAGTACTGAGAGAAGCTCGGCAGACTTCTCACCGGAGAGATAGCCAGGGTAGAGAAAGGTAGGCTCCACATTACTTTAAAACTCCGAGAACTTGTGCTGCAAAAAGATACTTTTTCCTTTACTGTAAGGCGCCCCTGGCTGGTACAGCGGGGTACAATCAGCGCCTATTGATTGTTGGGTTTGGATATCATAATTGTCTTCCCAAAGATATATAAGAGCTACATGAAACACGGACGGCAATGGGCAAGTTCGGTTCAGAGTAAGCTCTGCCGCCCATTGACACTAGAAGCATGCTTATTATGCATTCCTAGTGAGTAGTAAAGCGGTGTCATGGGCATAACATTTCTTTCTTCCTCGAGGAATGGTGTTGAGGTACCACCCTTGCCCTTCCATTTCGGAGCTCATACCGGATGAAGATACTCTAGAGTTGTACCGACAACACGAGCTCGCTGGCCATGGCGAGACAGGTTTAAGTGGATTGAGTCTGAAGGAGAAGCAGGTTATTGAGCGGCTCCAGGCCCGGCAACAGGACCTGCCGTTACTGAACATGCTTCTTCAGGCGCTGCGGATTCCTGGGCTCCGTCCTGGGTTCATGGCGGGAAACATCAACCGATTGCTGCGTATGAAATGCCCACATGTAGGAAACCCGCAACATCCCAAATGTTGCAGATCAACCAGAAATGCAGACTGACATAGTGCAAGGAGCATGCGCATTACATCCAGCACATCCTGAATGTCTGGGCCTATATCATGGGCCCCCAACATGTCTCCGATTTGGATGCCGAATCTGTTCGGCTGTTGCAGGGCCGGTCGCCGGTATGGTCTACCACTGACCACGATTTTATCAGGCGCCTCCTGTCGATAGGCGTACTCTTTCCGGGAGTGACAGACCCAGAGAGACGTGTGCTCCTTGCCCGTCGGCTTCTTTCTGTAGCGACTATCATTCCGTCGCTACGCACGTTTATGGAGGATACGAAATATCTCCTGCCGTGTGCGCTGGCATTGCGAAGGCTCATCCCAGATGCTCCTGGGGATACAATCCAAACTTGCCTCTGGCACTATTACAGCGCACCCGAACCGCATACAAAAAATGGCCGAGCGACGTTCCTCCACGCATACCGACGGTTATGGCTATTCACCATGCGGTGCTTCCCCCATCTGGTCA
Organism: Aspergillus niger; assembly: GCF_000002855.4. Lineage (NCBI taxonomy): Eukaryota > Fungi > Ascomycota > Eurotiomycetes > Eurotiales > Aspergillaceae > Aspergillus > Aspergillus niger. Next base: position 2,761,588 of record NT_166524.1, read on the forward strand.
GCATCATGCCTCTACGCGACCGTCGTGGAGCAGCAAGACGCGTCCATCGATCGCGGGAGAAATCTAAGCGCTGTTGGACGGCCCTGGCTCATCTTGCGTGGTCGCAGGGCTTTCGTACACCCAAAATTGCTGCGATACTCCAGCAGTGGGGGCTCCGACCAGTTCAATGTCAACGCCAGGGACACTTCCAAGAGCCCCACTTAACCCGAAATTGGACAGGCCCCTGGAAGCTGCGCCATCGGTGCGGCATGCCCTCTGAAATGACGTTTTTGCAAAGTCAGCCGTTCCTGACGCTGCATAATATAGACACCCACCGGGATTGTGTTGCAGGAGAGGACCTGACTCCATTTGCGGTCGCTCGGGATATCTTTCAGGCGTTCCTTGGCAACCTTCCAACCTTACCCGAACCGGTCGCAAGTCCGTCCCTGCGCACCTACAAGGGCCGAAACAAGGAGCATAAATTCCTTTCGTCTCAGCCTGTGGCCACCTTTCAAAGCCCGGATCACAGTGTGCATCTCTTATCCCCCTCATTGTGTCGCGAGCCAAGGAGGGTTCTTGCCACTAATGGCAGTCATCTGGAAACAGATAAGCGGAGGACTAGTGCCGAGCTGCTGCTGCACGATGTATGGCGGGATGGTACCACACCCGGGCAACGAATCGATTACAGCCCGTCTAGCTATGGTTCCCCAGCCGCCTCATCACATGGTGAGCCTGCCAGAAGGCCGCTCTTTGATTCGGCGGAGCTGGTACGGATAGGCGACAGTAATCCCTTCAGTTCATCCAGCACACGAATAGATTCTCCCCACCCCAAACATACACCAGTCCACAAATGTCCTCCAACCGCGGTGTCACCGGTTGCTGGCTCGTCACATTCTCGGCTCGGGCTTCTGGGGTGGAAGACTCGGAAGAGGCCGCAAGACCTGCCATCGCCAGGATCATCAGGAGCAGAGGGTAAAGGCATTCTGTACGAGATGGGAACACCGGCAACTGTGTACTATTTGCCTTTGCCCCGCGCGCGTCGCCTTTTTAAGCAATACCTTGACAGCCATCCTCACTTCGTCTATGCAAGACTGACCTCTAAAGGGCACCGCCTAGTTGATCCGGCAGCCGTTCCTGGCCACCTGAGACATGCTGTGGTGGTTGCCGGTCCCAAGCAATTAATGTCCCTATGTGATGAAGATAATGCGCTGATAGAAGACAAGGACGAGCACTGTGCACAAGATGCGCAAGCCTAAGAACATCATATCATAAACAGTGTCCGAACACGAAATTCAATTTATGCTGATTGCATGCGTTTTGAGCTATACGGTGGTCCATGTACATGTAATCAGCAGATTTCGCGTCTAGCAGGTCTCACACCCACAAGCCTGGGTCGTTCCTTTGGATACGTACTCGGATTTGCAACGCAATGTAATTTTTATTCTTTATATTCATCATTTTACCAAGAGAAAGCTGGTAACAGTATACGTACTATTGAGAGAACCACCTGGACATGGTCAACACTAGATACACTAATAGGTAGTACACTAGACCCCAATAAGGGCGATTTAGTCGTGCCTTGTCCGTTCTTCAGTGGAACAGGCTCGGCGGGGTTAGGAACAAGAGATGATTAGGTGTATTCAATGATACAGCCAGTGTTGAATTGGGCGCTAACGACCTGCCATTCTAGCTCACATTGCTTCTCGTATGACTATTGTCCATGCAGAGGTCTCTTGTGGCACCCCTTTCGGGATAGCCATCACTGCGCATTTCCGTCTGCTTGGGGCCGCAGAAGTTGCTATTACAGCCATCACCACAGAATGGACGATCGGTGGTCAGATGCAGAGGTCATTATATTGATTTACTTCATATCTCGCGGTTTCACTGATCTTGCTGTCTCACACATCCTTCACGTTCGTGGTTATCGGCGTCCACTTTCAGCGGTTTGGCAGATGCTGCAGGTGATCCTAGAGCAATGCCCCTATCTTCGGACTACGACTGGACGCTGGGATATTGACCAAGTCGATTGGTGGATTGATTCATTAAGCCTGGAGCACGAGGCGGTCAACTGGCTTATCTCGTGTACGGAAATTGATGCAGCTATTGCTGAGGAGGTATGCGAGACATAGACCATTCTGGTGCGCGGCTGACCGAATGAATGCTAGCATGAGTTACTGGAAACGATTCTGGAAATCCTTGGCTACATCTATTGGCGGTCCCCACCAATTACTACGCCGTCCGATCAAGGTTCAATGCACTAAATGCTGCTCACACCTACGCTTCCAAGAAAAGGAGCATAACAGCGTTTAAGAAGCAATGTTTATGCACCTGGTCAGGTGTAAAAAGCCTATATGCCTTCGTTCCCGGGAATACTGTGGCCGTCGCGGGGACTGCTTTGATTTTGTTGATATTTTTGCTATTACCGCCTCTGCCAGCTGATTTCTATGGTCACGTATGTACATTATGTACCGTTGCAATGTTATAAATGATTGCGGAAATTATTGTGTTACGATTGACAGGTAGCGCCTCTGCTTTGACTCCAGGTCGTACCTGGCATTTGAACTAGAAGTGCGCGGGCTCGTTGCCTAACTTTATAGAGAAGAAATCTGCGTACTCTTGATCAATCTGTCGCAGAGCTTCTGCGAAAGCTGCGTGGGCTCTCTGAAGCCTAGTGTAGTTGTCGTCAAGCCGGTTCAGTGCGAGCTCGAGATCTTCAAGTGCGGTGCAGAGGAGGCTCGCGCTGGATACTGCTGGTGACCCAAACACGCTCCGTCGCCGCCAGATTGACCGTCTGCTTTGCTGGGCAGTAGCTTGCTGAATCTGCTGAAGACACACGCGCAACTGCCGTACAGAGTCATGACTGAGTAGAATGGACGCGATATCGGCCTGAAACAGAATGGCGGCGCGCCGTACTTTCCGGTAGTAGGCATTTTCCGCTCGGAGGTACGAGGCCTCGTAAACCGCGCGTATCAGTTGTTCCCGTTCGTTGGCTGATTCTTTCTTCGCCCACTGTAATCGACAAGGCATCAAATCGATGGCAGAGCTGTGGCCGCCGTGTTGTACGATCTGGAATTCCACTGATGTAGGTCGGTCAGGGTGATCCCAATCGCCCCAAGTACTAGATGACCTGGTCTGCCGGCGGAGGGAATGTATCCAGTTGAGCCCAGAGGAAAGAGGATGCATGGATTGGTCAAGTAGAAGGCTTGAAAGGGAGCTTAGTGGAACCAAAGTCCACCGTCCGGTCACGCAGCTGTATAGAAATACCTGATCTCCTCGCCGAGCCTCGGGTCCAAGAACTCGCTGCTATAACATTTATGTCGCCAGCTACTCGTTGTTCATGCCGCTTTCCACTGCAGATCGTTATTCGAAGACCGCCCCTTCTCCGTTTAGTGTTTGAGTTGCAGGTGTAAAAGTTCTACCGATTTAGCATAGAGTCGATTCCTTAGAGTACCTAGACAACTTAGTCTCTCTCCCGAGCGTGTGAATACGAGACATAACTGTAATCTGAAGACCTGTGAATTGGTCGCCAAGAATTACCACTCCTACAGCTACTTACAGGTATCTTTTAACCTATATCTTATAGTTGAGAAGGCACTCTAGCACCGTATTATACACCTTGATCCGGACTATTCTACACTTGCCAAGTATCATTTGGTCACGATAATAGGCGCTATTAAATGCAATAAGTGGGTCCTGTGTTCTCCTTTATCTAATTAAAAGGGCACTGCTAGAATAAAGCGTCATTGCGGCCAAACCCGCGTTCCCCAGAATCAAACCACTTGGATGCTGTATTAAGATAGTACTTATCCTTTATCCTATTTCCTTTCACCCCAGCCTCCCAGTTCCCCCATCCTA
>NT_166524.1:2765521-2788937 GCF_000002855.4 Aspergillus niger
CTCTCCCCAACTCTTTCAAACCCTAGCATTCTCGCAACTAGTCTGTATACAGTTATATCCAAAAAACGTTCTTGGCACCTTTCAACATATTTTGTTAGTTAAATATCTTTTACTTTTGAAACCCGTTTTTATATTCACTTCGGTGAGAGTCTGTTCCTTCTGCACCGGTTGCACGCTTGAATCCGGCATTGACGACACTCGAATATATACTCCCGCAAATGATGAAAGCACCATTCACATCGATGAGGCCCACGTAAGTATTTCCATTTGCTATGCCCGCAGTCATGATTGTCTCTGAGCTCTTGGACAGTTCTTGCAACCAAAGATTCTCGTGCTGTCCGAGCAGTGGGGAAAGGAGGAGCTTCTACAGTTGCAGATGATTCCTCGTCTGCCACAATTGCGTCTTCAGCTTGCACCCCCTGAGTTTGAAAGCGAGGCTCGTGAGCCTCCGGTACGAGCTGACCCTCCAGAATGGCCTCGTCGGCGTCTTGCCGGGGCGTCGCAGCTGCCGGCTGGTTTGCTTCTCGATCAATGATTTGATATGCACGTGCAAGGAGACCATGCTCGTTCCATTGCTCACACTGGCAATTCTTCCCCTCCATTCCGCAATTGTAGCAGAATTCGGCCCCGCAGCGACAGCTATTATCGAATTCCGTCAGATTTGGAGTCTTAGGGAAGACAACTCAAATCACAACAGCAACAACAAATATAAAAGGGATGTAGAGGTTGGGCAAAAAGGGAACAAGGCGTCGAATGTCATATGGTTGCAACCATGATCTAATTCCACCATTCGCCAGCATGAAAAGCAACGTTGCCAGCCATTCTCCTGTGCGGTTGCTACCTTACCGTGAGATTCAGAATCCCCTTCCGCCTGTGTTACTGTTTTCTTTTCTCGAGGCCCCACTGCCAAGATTGAAATCCGCATGCTAACCAATAACGGTAAGTGTGTTACAGAGTCATAACGAACGGTGGTATCATTTGCCTCTCGACACGACGTCAAAAATACTTCTATAACGTATTCATATTACTCAGGGTGATGACTCTGCTAGAATGATCGACCACTATCTATTATTGAAGACAACTTCTATATTAACATCAGCCATCCCAGACCCTCCATTTAAGGGAGGTCTTTGAAAAAAGTAGAGACAAGGAAAGGCAAGGAAAGAAAACGCAAGTATGCTTTCTCAGCTATACCATATCGGGGAATCTACCGCTGTCTCCCAGTCACTGAGAGTATCAGAAGAGGATATGGTATCTGAGTGATCTGGACCCAGCAGGTTGCGGCGGAGCTCTGCACACTGTTTTATGTATCAGAGCCAGAGAATTTGGAACCTTTCCCTGGCCTTTCCATGAAAAGGCTAGGTTGCTCATGCTGGTAAGAGTATCAGGATACTCAGACTATAGTACTTGCTTGCGAAGCTCTAATACTTGTACTTCCAGCTCTTCTACTTCCTTCAATCGTCCCTGTTTCTTGTAGGTCGATGCCAGATTGGCCATGCTTGTAAGAGTACCAGGGTACTCTAGTCCTAGCACTCACTTGCGTACTTGCATTACTTGTACTTCCAGGTCTTCCGCTTTCTTCAATCGTCCCTGATTCTGGTAGGTCGATGCCAGATTATTCATACTGATAAGAGTACCAGGGTGCTCGGGCCCTAGCACTTGCTTGCACAGCTCTACTGTACTGTATTCAACCTTCTTTTTCTAATACTGCCGTACCAAAGCAGACTTCAAGAATATGCGAGCAGTGGTCAGACTTATGAGTTGTCGACAGCATCGCGGAAGAAAGAGGGACTCGTCTGTCATTGAAGACTCGAAGAGGGCTGCCAAACAGGATCGACAATACACGTGCCGACAGGGAGCGTGAACCACGTCCACGAATCGGTTAGTTCCGTGCAAACCACACACCGTCGTGCTCGCGGTAAAGAGTGACCAGCTCGTCGGATTGCCCGGGCAGCGGATTTAGCACACTCATTTACACTCTCTGCTGTGTCCAAGTCTCCTGTAAAGTTGTACTGTACTCTTCCATGTTATTGACATTTAAGATTCAGAGTTTAGCTTAAGTCTCGTCATCTGAAGACGCGGACTCTGACTCAAGCTCACTTGAAGGCATACAGTACTACATCCATCTTCCGTCCATCCGCTAGCCAGAATCCGGTCTACGAGGCATTCTCTTCTTCAACTTGGGTCGCGGCCAGAACGTGTCCATCAGATTGCACCGCAGCCATAAAACTCATGGCCATTCGCCTATCTTGCAGATACTGAAATATGTTTCCCCATTCCTCGTTTTGCAAATGAAAGGCCAACTGCCCATCAGTAGGGTCACGCGACTTCCCCTTGGAAGACAATAAGTTGTGCTACATACTCCCTCCTCAAGCGGGAGGAGCTATGGACGCACTATCCTTTTTAGAATTTTTAGTGCTTTCCCCACGCTCTACACTCCAAATTGGTTCTGTAAGCTTCATGAGCGCAGTCAAGGTTTGTAGGCACCGTATGGAAACTGTATGTTATGTGCATCCCCATGTCAGAGCCATGCTGATTAGCGGTGGTTTCTCTAGCTGCAATACGATGTTCACTGTGTAGTCAGGCCCACCTAGTACAGGAAATATTACTGTATGGGTAGATCTTACTTTTTTATGACAGGCGTACACGATTACTATTGTGACATTAGCTGATGCCAAGGGGCAGGGGGTCAGCCTGGCCGTAGCGCATCTCGCCAGGAAGATCGACATCCTACGTAAGCATTCTCCAACCCACAGCTATTCCATCCACGTCCACCAAATGCAGGACCAACTTTGTATGGACTTAGTCGGGAGACGAATTAATGTCTACCTGATAGATCCATTGCGCAATGACCGTAGTGATCGTGAAAGTAATTTCGCGCTTACCTTGTGCAATTTCCAGGCCTCTCAACACACCCAAGAAACGAGAGCCTGGATAGCGTCTGCTGGTTAGTTTGACTGGCCTTGTTTGCGCTGACATGTGCGAAGGTGATCTTTTCAGAAACGGATGTGTTGTATGGGCATGAGCACTGTGTGACACCACGGCATAGTCAAGGATGCAATAATTCTGCTGTATGCACTCAGGAGCCATCTCATTTTTGACCAGTAACTATAGGCCAGCAGTCTGATGACTTGTGACAAATGCATCTGTTCTTTTTTTCTCCACAGATCCTCCCCAAGTGGTAAGGGCTATCGGCTTCCTACTGAGATATCCTTGCTTTGTGCTATTAGGTTCCGTCTTATCCTCCCGGGGTTAGGATCTGCTTTCCTATACCCTGCATCAATCTTTACATCGGCCGGTGACATTAAGACCTCGATGCCCCTGGGTTCGTAGATACATTGACGCCTTGACCAAAATCCGAGGTGTGAAATGAGTGGTTGCCCTTGGCCATTAACCCGGGCGGACTATTGATATTCGAGATGCAAGGAGGGTGGATATCCATTACCCCATGTAGATCACGAACCACTGCGGCAGTGACAAGTTAAGTGGCTGTGATCCCGCATCTGACTCTCTCGCGAGATCATGGTACTTTGATTCGTCGATCCAGTACTCGCCCCGCGACTGTTCCCCATCTCAGATAGCCGGCCCCACTGTGATGGGGTTTGGAGGCAGAGTACTATTGAATGAACGGTTGAACTATGCTGAAAGCCCCTCTATGCACCCTGGTATGTTCTCAATCGGGAGGAACGATGTTGGAGGTGACAGCCAGAAGAGGTAGCGGCGCAGAAGGTCAAAGTTAGAGGTAAGGCGACGGCTAGAGGTACTATGTAGATAAAGCGAGGACGTAAACATACAAAAGGGGAAAGTCACAAGAATAAGAAATATGAAATAGTAAAGCTAGAAACATCAAGAGATATATAGAGGGTGAGACCACCGTCAGATTCTCTTAAAATTACCGTGCCTTCCACCTGATTCCATCAGCGTCTTTGTGGCCATTAGGCTGAATCCTGTCATTGCTTCGGTGATGCATTTGGTTGCATGAAGCCGAAACATCCTGCTTGCAATTATACATATCGGAGACACACCTTCTTGCATCTAGACAAACAACCGACGTATAACTCTGCAGCTGCAGTACGCCCCGTCTCCCATCCTACACTCAGCAAGGACTCTCATCACCGTAATGTACGAAAGCATGTGCTCCATAATTGACGGCATCCCTGGACGACGTGTCCTCCCGTGAGTGGCCCCTGAACATTACCAACAGATGCAGTTTCTGAGATACTTTGTCTCTTACAGTGTAAGCTCCCAGTCCAGCGGGCCTCTCGTGGCAGACAGGAGCGAGGATCGTCGCCTGCCTCCGCTCCCATGCGTGGAGCCCTTGCCCCGCGGACCCCTAGACCCGTTCAGTGCCAACGCCTATGCCTCCAGCGCTTCAAGATCTCAGTACACCTGCCCAGGTAGATCGATACGGTCGGCAGTGGAAAGGCGCGTTGTGGCCATTAGTTCATCGGCACGCTCGGCGGAGTGTTCCTTGCAATCCGACCAATTCCAGAAGGTGTCCATGTGGCCGCAAGAGCTTTCCTGTCCTCAAATTCTGAACCTCATCGCCCCCACGAACATCAACCGCAAGCCGCCGTTGCAGCAGCCGTGCGGGCGGAAGCGCAATGCAAGCACGGCCCCAGCGGGTTTAGGTAACCAAAGGGAAAGGCACAGAATTGCAGAGGGGAACCGACGGAAGAACCTCAGCCAGCTGCACCGTGAGCTGGACCGTCGCATTCATGATTTCTTCCTGGAGCAAGCCGGTTGGAACCCTTCCAAGGGCCTACCAGAATCCAAGGAACATATCGTTCAAGCTGCCATCTTTCTCATTGACTACATGGCCTGGATAATTAAGTACTTACTTCGCCAAGAGAACAATATGCCACGCCAGCTGTTGGAGTACCTAGCGCACCCGCTGCATATAGCAGCAGCAGCTGGTGTTCAGTCTTCGGGAGCAGAGCCAGACTTCCCAGCAGCAGTTCAGGAGACTTCAGGAAAGCCAGACGTTGATGGAGCGTAAAAAGGCGCTCGAGCTCCAGCTGAGTTTTATGGGCACATGTTACGACCTCCAGAGAGCGAACCTTTGACTTCTTAGTCCCTGGACCAATACTGGTCATCGTCGCCCGGCTTCGCATACGGGCCACATTCATGCCTGTCTATGGCATTAACCCCTTATTCCCTTGCCCTGAATTGGTGGATGTGCTACTTTACAATCCCGGGAGGGTCCTTGTCATCTTTTACGGTGTTTCCCGGTACAGCAGTGGCGTGAGTTACCAATATCTGATTGGGGACACGCAAAGCTACTTGCACAGTGGTCTATGGACCGCCTGGTCTAGTTTAGTACGGATTTGATCTTATGCTTCTCTTCTAACACACATGGAGAGGAGTGGGTAGTTTTCATTAAAGAAAAGGAGAAGGGAAAAAAAAAGATGAAGCAATGACAAGAAATGGCTTAGTTAGATAATCTTGCTTTAATATTCTGGCCAGTGTTTCTCTTTCGGGATATTTTCTCTTATATGTAGAAAATTGAGTTGGGTACCTTTATTTTCTGAAACCCAATTCTCTTCCAGAGTACAACGAATCGGAACCCTTGTAACTAACAGTTCAAGGTGAAGTGATTATGAAAACCCCAGCGAACAAGTACACTTAGATTGCCTATAGCTGGCCAATTCAAGTATGATCTAGTAGGTATTGTATTGGGTGTTTAGTCCCTGGGTAAGAATTGTGCCCGATCGTTGAATCTTGCAGTTGATCAGTGCTCCCTTACCGGTCACTCACAATTTCTATTGAATATAACAATGAGTTCTCCCACTCACCTGCTTATTTGAATGCTGATACCACTCATTGAAGCCAGTACCCTGTTTACGCAAACCGGATCACAGATCAGTTGGGTTCATTATCTGAGTAGGGTTTCTCAATTACTACAATCCGTCTTGACGTAAAGCATATCATCTGGAATGGTACTGGGGGTAATTCGATCAGTGCCTTTCTGCCCGATGCCGGGACTTCTGAGCGAGTTCTAGATTTTGATTGATACAGTTGATGCTGCCTCAAGTGATGACTACAGTAAAAGTGGCCCATACTCGAAGGGTTCAGATATCCGAGAGTTGAACCCTAGTCTCACTGAAAATGGCTCATGCTGCAAGAGGGTAGCTAGTTTTAGAACAAATTCGATGAGCCTCCCTCTACTACATGACGGCCTGAAATATTGCTGGAGAGGCAGAGATATTTCAATTGTTAGATTGTAGGCTTTCTCCCTGTTTAGAGAACCTCCGAGCATGGAAGTACCCCTTCACCATATGGCTGTATAACGGAGAAGACACCAATCTTACTGTCCACAGTATCAACACCAAGTGAGCATAGTCAGGGGATGGATCTCACTTGTACAAGAAGGCGTATGCTATTTTTCTTCCCCTCCTCTTTTTTTTTTTTTTTTTTTTTTTTTTTTTTTTTTTTTTTTTTCCCTCTTGTTATATATATTATTCAGTTGTGGGTTGGGACGATTCACCGACTGGCTAGCCCATTCGAGGTACCCTGTTTCCCTGAAGTTGTATTTTACCGTCACATCGCATTAGCGTAAACCTTCACCAGATTTCGCTGACTGTGGATCTGGCGAGGAATGCGCGAGGAGAGTTTGAATTTGAATGTTGCTTTATGTATCAGGTTTATGAATGCAATTAGGGAAATGTTTGTATAAACAATTTGATATATCAGCCCAGCCAGATTATTAACCCCTTTGTAGGTCATTTCCAAGCATGTCTTGAACCTCAGTACGATTCTAAAACATATAATTATATATATGTTTAAGTTCTGAAGGTACGTATGTAGTGACAAGAAAACGGGAAGTCTATAAGGGGTAAAGAGAATGAAAAATGTACGGTAACATTCTGCGAAAAGCACCGCCAGAGATGGCCGTAAGAAGTCCAGTGATTGTGTGCCCCTGTAAATCTGAGCTCAAGTAGGCCTATATTTCGGCCAAGATACAATGGCATCATATTTGCGGGAAAGGCGGCTAAAAGGTTTAAAAAGATGCAGGTTGGGGGGAAAGCTGAGTTGGAGGTGAAAAAGGATTTGTTGGTCTGGCCATTGACACCATTCTATTCCTAGTCATCTAGTCGATTCCGCAGAGGGTCTCTCTCCTTACCCATAGAATCCATATCAGCCAATCGCCTCTTGTGTGTTCCTGACACGATGGAAAGCAGATATGCTCACAGAAAGTTCGCTTTCGTCATTTCATAATTGTCGGGGACCCCACCAGAATTCACTCAGACCCTGTGCATGGAAGAGGGATTTGACACAGAAAAAGAAAAGAAAAAGAAAACACCCCTAAATCGATGTTCTAAGCAGGGGCAGTTCCGTTTCCTCCGAGAAATTGAGATTGGCGGTAGACTTCGGTTGGGCAATTGCGAGAATATTGTTCTGCTGTGACGCGGTTATCAACGAATAGTGTTTTGAGTTGCGTGTGAATCGAACTCGGGGAGAGCGGTGCAACTCATCGAATGTCTTAATGAGGAAAGAAATATTATTGCAAAGGAATGCAGGGATCGTGACACATAACGACGCTTTTAGTTTCCTTCGCCGGCCTATCGTACTCCTAGATGCTCACCCCTGGTTTGGTCCATTACACACTCCATGACGAGGTCTCTCAGATACAGACATTGGATCATGGCCAATGCAGTCCTACAGTAAAAATGCATTTGCCGCTACTCTAATACAAAACGCGCCAGCAAGCGTCTCACTTGCATGAAAGAGATTACAGTGGCCCTCTGCAACGGTCAACCCCCGCGTTGGGAAACCCGCGAAGCTATGAACATAGTATTAGGCAGTAGTAATCAATGCTCGCATTTCATGGAAGAGATTTTGAAAAAGATGGGATCGATCCTTTTTATGGCACCTAGTATCTACGAAACCCCGCTCGACTGCAATCGCAGCATTTAGTGGCCCATCCGGAACCCCGTCAAGCTGAAGCCTGCATCAATCACCAGACTTTCTCCATTGATAAAGGAAGCGGCCGGGCTACAGAGAAACGCGACTGCATCAGATACCTCCTCTGGCATGGCGAGCCTCCCGAGGGGGCACAGTTTCGCAATTGCCTGCTCCAAAGTAGGGACGTTGCTGATTGTCTTCTGCATCATGGGCGTATCGGTCCATGACGGGCATACAATGTTCACGCGGATGTGATGCTCAAAGTTGTCGACGGCGGCGGTTTGGGCAATCCCGATGGTCGCGTGCTTGGATGCCGTGTACGGCATCATGCCGGGCACTGAGATCAGGCCATTGATCGAAGACAGCACGACGATCGACCCGCGGCCCAGACTGCGGGTCATGTTGCTGCGCGTGCTGGTGTGCAAGCGTGGCTCTTGCAGCGACATGGCATGGGAGACAGCCCGCAGCACCAGCAGAGTCCCGCGGGAGTTGGTTCTCATGGATCGGTCGAATGCGTCGATGTTCAGGGATGCGGTGCGGGTGCGCGAGTTACCAGAGATGCCCGCGGAGTGCACGCAGTAGTCAATACGCCCGAGCTCGCTCACGGCGCGCTGGACCATATTGTCGACGCTGGCCTCATCGGTGACGTCTACCATTACCGACAAGGCACGGAAGTTGGAGTGGGAGGCGAACTTTTGACACTCCTGGCGAGTGAGATCTGTAGAAAGGTTCAGGTCCGCCAGGAGGATTGCTTCGACGCCGGCTTCGGCGAGAGCGAAGCAGACATCTTTCCCAATGCCTGATGCGGCCTGCAGATTGAGTTCTCAGTCACGTTCGATTTAATCTTCGCTTCTGTGGGTTCTCGATACGAAGGAAGCAAAACGGCGACGGCTGACTTACACCAGTCACAAGGGCGATTCCACCGTTCAGTCTGGTACCCGCCATGAGAAGTACAAGGACGGGTTGCGGCGAGGTGGGAGCAATGCAGATAATGGATGACCAGTGGACTGTAGAAGAGGCGAGTTTTCACTGCCGTTTTTGTGGCTCGGTTGTCGAAATGGTGGGAGGAGGGAGGGTGGGGTGAAAGGAGGGAAAGTGCAGGATACTAGTAACTCATTGAGGGGGTGACGATAGGAGGTGGGAATGGAATTGAATAAAGGGAAGATGGCGGCGGGAAAGGGCTCTAGCCTGATGCACGCTGGAGGCTGCGCCTTGCACTAGATACAAAGAAGGGGAGATTGACCCCTGTTCACATCCCGTTTCAGGTAAGGGTTCAATATAATATGAGCTCTGAGAAGACGCTGCATCCACGCGACGTTGACCATACGAACAAAGCAATTAGAAGGGTACCGACGGTGCGGAGACCTGCTTACAGAAGAGGACTTTGGAGACAAAAATGAGCACCGCTTGAAGGAAATTGTGCGGAATGTTCGGCCCGTACATCACCGCTATGGAGGGTTGGATCCGATGGAAGAAAAGAACCCTGCAACGCATGCGGCCTAAGGTGGTCCAAGAAGAAAAGAAAAACGCTAGTGTATGGCATCATCCATAAAATGGTAGGCACTATGAGAAGTACGCGTATTATCCAGCTGGGCACAATCAACAAACCCGGAAACTCTAAACCAGCAGGTGTCGATGAAATTACCTTCATCAGACTATGAGGGCTTGATCGTTGCCGATTGCAAATGTGCAGGATCGAATGCTGAGAAGTATGAGATTCATGCCAAGAACGAAACCTGCTCATGAGGACATGATGGACAGCTGAGGGGAACCAGGGGACTGGTTCTTCATGGTGGTCTCCAGCTCCTCCTCGGTGAACTCGGTCTCAGCGCCACCACGCTCGCGCTGACGGTAAAGATGGGTAAACCGGTATGGTATGTACCGGCATAGAGCAGGAATGCCCAGCCCGTAGCGCCTGAGTGGCTTACTTTCCGGCTAAAGAAGAACTACGATCCAGCATATTTAAACTGTTTTTGATATACTAGAGTCTATTGCCTGCGATATAGTGCAGCGTCTTAATGCAGCGTTTGATAATCTCAACAGGACAACAACATGTCCGTTCCGTTGCCGGAGGTGCTATTTTCGAAATTCGCTGCCTGGAGGCTACAAGTACGATTTTAAAAGCATCAACCAGACCTAGAGAGTAAATACCCACCTCTGCAGTGAGGGCGGCCTTGACTGCATTCGAAATGGATGTTGTGTTGTCTTTTTCTCGTCTTTTGCTTTGTCTTTTTCTGTTATTTTTCTTTTACCAATCTACCACCAATTGAGCACACTTCCTTAGCCCAGTAACCCAGCATTAGTCGTATGCATATCGTCTATGTTACCCTTTAGAGGCCGAACCGACGAACTGGGGTGGATTAGTAGCTTCAGCACGGTGGGGCGTTATGTGCTGTCCTCCTATAATAGACAGCCAATGGGCCTACCGAGCAAAGCCTACAAGCACCATGACGTCTCCCCTCACCCTCGGTGGTAGGTTGCCAGCGTTGTCCTGATCTTGCACGACTAGCCAGCTAGCGCTGAGCCTGTTGCATCTATGCATCCTTAACTGTTTCGTTGTACATTCTGATGATCGTTCCAGCATGTTGATTGGATGTCCAAGTCAAGAAAAGCATTTCTGGTTATCATCGATTCTCGTACTATCTCTGTTAGAAACCCTGTTAAGGGGCTCTCGTATGCAAATTCGGTGGTGTATCTTCTAATGACATTCGTTGCATCTGTCGGGCACCCTGGGCGGCCCAGGAGAGTCGATCTGGATCTGCAACGGCCGCATAAGCGCCTTCCATCCTTTTAGCTTTTCTTAATGTAACCCCATAAATATCCTTTGTCCAAGATAAGTGAACAGTCAAATGGTGCACAGGCGTGTTGTCCGCAAAGAAAATAATATTTTGCGAGATAATTGACAGATGGCAATTGTGGCGTTTGTTGAGAAGATTAACAGATGCATAATGACAGAGGTGGTGGTGAAGATCACCGAGACTCGACCAGTCGAACAATCCAGATCAAGGAAGCAGGGTTTGAGTAACACGACGCAAATACGCCATAGAGTAACCAATAATCAGGGAGGGCATTGAAGCCCCCAAAAGTTACATACCGTAAGTGCTTTGTTTCAACGAGTCGAGATTTGCCACAGGCATTCAGTCTGTGCCTGAAAATCTGCGAGCACCATACCTGTGTAGTATAATATCGTCTCCTTGCAGGAAGGGCACAATAGGTCCTTGCACTGTCCCACTTCCAGCCAAACTATGTGAAAGGTTGCATGAAATTCGGATAATAAATACTGACGGATGCGAGAACAGAAGCTCGGACTGCACATCTCATTTTCCTCTCCAATTCATAGAGAAATGGAGACAATCTCTGTGGATATTACCGTTGAATACGCAGAGGTTCTTTCACTGGAACGAGCTTGGTCAATGGTGACCAGGGTCAATGACGTTCCAGGTTAGTATAACAATGGTGCGATGTTAATGCCGCTAACGAAATTAGTCGGCTGCCGTGTTCTAGATCAAACAAAGGTTGACGGAGAGTGCCTGATCTGGTGGTCCCCTTTGGTAGGCATGAGTCCAAACTTTCTCTTCGACCAGGATTACCAGTCAGCTGAGACAGAGTCTGACGCTAATCAATCGATCGATTCGTGTCCGCATCCACCTGACCAGAAGAATGCACATGCCACGCCAGGATCTATACCTCCCGGTGCCATCGATACGTAAGTGTAGGCTCGTCTAGATCCAAAGCAAGATTGGCTCACAAAACTGCTGTCGCTAGCTCTGTCCACTGCCCTTACGCCAGAGACTCAGTGGTGTTGGATGGATTGTTTCCGTCTACAGGGCCTGAAAAAGACTTTAACCTGAAGTCTCATGAAGCCTTGACTAAGGAGTTTATGAATGCGCCATACCATGATGAGCAGTTAATTAGGAGGAGTCTTGTTCTGTCGGATTGTGACTTTAATAGAAAAGGTATGAAATCTCCGTCCAGGGAGGCGTCATGCCACAGCGCCGCTGAGAAAGAACCCGCTCTGTTATCCCAACCCTCGTCACCAGATGATAGTCCAGCATCTTAAGAAAGCAGTGCTATCCAAAGGTGCATACGTCTGAAAATTCCGGGCTTAGTTGCACTGTGTTCTAGGCGAGTTCCTGGTATGGGACAATGCACACTCAGTTCCTCTTCCTATAGACCAATGTTTGTAAAGTGCCTGTTTTTCACGGAGCGTCTCAGATGTGCTGGAGCTAAAGTAATCTATTCTCATCATTATTCTGCTCTGGGTGATGTGTTGCTTGTTTCAACCTCAGGGCGATATGTACGGCAAGCTATAAATCAACAGGTGTTATTTGCAGCAATAAGATATGCGTCTATGCCCTTCACCTTTATCCTGCTCTCTCGCTTTTCTACTCCCCAGCCAAAGCATTGTAGGGATATTCCTGAGAGCCTAATAAAAAAATCCACGCCTATTCATGCAGTAGGCAAAATGTTCTCTGATTGCAGAGATTCGTCTCTCCCGGTAAATTTTTCTTGACCCTGGCAGGCTGCTTCGAAAGCGCGTGTCCACAGGCTGGTACTAGCCTCCGCCTGTTTGAGCGATCGACTCCTTCACTTTCAAGCAATGAAGAACCGGTCCCGTTAATTTGTCCCTGGCTTCAGACAATACTCCATTGAGAATTTGAAATTGGCCCTGCAGATTGGGGGTGTTTCGACAGAGCGCTTAAGCATTGTTGAGAGAAACAAAGCTCTGGTTAAGCGAAAGTCGCGCGATATGTTTTCCCTTGCCGTTCATTATTCCGTCTGTCCAAGTATGACTAGTGTTGAACTGACTTTGGCAATATCTGGGATTGAGGCCTTCTTCTCAAGGCTAGAGTAAAACGATACAGAGACAATGTATCTGGAACTGAAGCAGGATATCGAAGCCAAAATGGTCAGTCAGAACTATGCCGGATGTTCTCATTATCCCTCACTGGTTCGCAGCGGGTCAAAACCCGCAGACATGGTGCTTCAGGATACTCCCCTTGGATTTGCTTCAGTATTACTTTCCTGACAAACTCTGTGTCTCCTCGAGGACTGTCAGGGCCTGTGGGGATGGCGGTGGTCACATGACCTGGCCACGTCATCATCTCCCTCCTGGCTCCAGGTTTCTCCCTTCTGACCTTGAGTAGCTGGAAGTCGGATTAAAGTAGGGCCGACACCCCGCTTTTTACCGGCCCTAGATTTGTGTTCGGAAACGGATTTACAAGTACCCCGTGCCAACCTGCTCTTCTGCCGTCTGACGCCCTCCCATGTCTTCCAATTGTTTTTCTCTGTATGTGTGGTCGAGCTTTGCGTATCTCCTTGTCTAGTCTAACAACGAAGCTAGTTTGTTTATCACTTGGCTCCAGCTGCCTCTGCGGTCATACTTAGATTGTAGTGTAATGGGCCCGATATACATACTCAGCAATATATGTTACACCATAGGAACGTTCATTAGAAGGGGAGAGTTGAGGCTAAAGCTGCTTGAATCGTCGTTATCTAGGCTACGTACGGAGTAGCTGGGCGCGAGCTGAAGTAAACAAAGTGTATATGGTCACGTGATGCCGATAAGCAGCCTTGCCTACTAGGGAGTAGGCGCACCAACATCTTGTTTTCACGCTTGCTATCAGATTAAATTCCAACTTGGCCTTTTCTTGACGATTAGCTCTACGTTCACCATCGTGTCTGGACATTTGACGCGGCACACATGGTGTTTGTGCTGGATGGTGGCAATCACGTAGACAACAGAACGTCACACGTGTAGATTTTATATATAGTATGCTTTTCGGTACACGAGTAGTAAACGCAACCTCACGATCTCGAAAACAAACAAGTGCACCACTGCGATTTGCCCGATCTTCCTTGACTTCCTAGAAGATGATCAAGAAGGAGCACAAAACCTTGGATTCCGACCCATCTAGAAAGTTGAGGAAATTCTTTTCGCCGCCGTGATAAGTCGTATGCTTGTGCGACACCTCATGCTGACTGACGGCATGGACGTATGCCTGCTGGCACGTTCCAAGAACTATGCTGCAAGACGAGCATTTATAGCGAGAAGGAGGGATATGACATTGCTCCATATGGATCCAAAGATCCAGCGCCGTATCGAAAACCTGACCGCAACGATTCCACTGGCAGAGCATCCTTTCGCTAATGACTGCGTATTAGTCAAGCGTGAAAACAAGGTCTATCAACAGCCAAAGCAGACGGAGTGGCGTTTGCTGAAATGACGGTTGTAAGACAACGCTTGAGTTGACCATCTTGACTTACCCGGCGCTATTGATCATCAGAGACAACCCAAGTATAGATGCTTGTTGTGAGCTGGTTGTGTATAAACAGCGTGCTAGAGCACCTCTGGAAGAAACTTCGAACCACGATGAGATTCCGACTTTGTAAGATATCCTTAGCCAAGCACCCCGACCTTGATCAAGGAGGGAGGTATGGCCTATTTATGTGCGGTGCATACCTCTTGTTTTACCTGCATACACTAGGCAGGGCACGTAGAATTGGCGTCTAAAATATCTTATGACGAAGTGCCATCCTGCATGTATGTAACATTCCCAAAGATCCGCCTCGCTAGCCTTGTGAAAACCCTTCCATGCCCTGGCGGGTCCACACCGGTGGCAATCCCACCTGCCCGGCAGAGAGATAGGGGTTGCTCAATATATATGGACTTAGCCTTTCAGTGCTGGACAACTCACCATGGAGAACTGGTAGCTGGCGGAACCAGCAGCACCTGGCGCCAGGAAACAACCGTCAGGACCGGTTGGCTGCGAGACTGGGTGGGTACTTGATCACTTTTAGCACCACACCTACAGTGCGGACACGCCGCCATGGAGGTCGCCAGGAACCATTGTCGAAAGCACAAAGCCGACGCAGTCTTTTAGTCTGCTGCTACATTAGCATGAGACTCCAAGGCACTATGCGAGATGGGGCCACATGTGGCGGCACCGCTGTAGGCTAGATAGCTATCCTGCCCGTAAGAGATGCGACACTGAAACCTCAAGCAGCTCAAAGGGCCGACTCAGCCAATGCCAATAACATAATCAACGGTTGGGCGGCCCATGTGGTAATCCTATACAAACGATCCTTTTCCAGGCAGAAGATATCTTAACCATCAGAAGTCTGAGCAAAATCAATTTTTATATACAGACTACAATTAATATAAAGAACTCTTCGATACTGTCTAAAAATCGGTTTGAATATATTTAGTAGTATATTATATTACATTATCTGTATTCTATCTGTCTTTGATAAAAGTTTAATATATTCCATATGAAGGAGGATTATAAAAATCCGAAAAAGATTATCAGTTATTCACTCTTATATATATACTGTATATGTAAGTTAGAGCTTCTCAAGTCTAGTATTCGCTGAGATATAATAATATCAAAAAGACATCTTCTATATGGGATAGCAGGATGGACCGCCCAACCGTTGCTTACATTAACTAACTAGCTAGTTAGTTATTAGCTAGCTGACGTCCCTCCTTCCTACAATAGAAAGCCAGACGACATTGGGCGATAGTATGAGCCGAAGATAAATTCCCTCATTTGACCCACCTACCATTGTATCAATATCGTTTGCTCCTCTTTTATTCTTTTTTTTATTTTTATTTTATTTATTTATTTATTTTTTTTTTTTCAGTATTTCCCGTTACGACAACAGAACCCTGGGATCTGGACACTTGGGGTCACCGCAGCATCTAGGCCCCAGCCGGCCTATACTCCGGCCAGTATATGATGGGCCTGCTGGGCGGGCGCCTGGAGGGTCATTGTTGCATCTGGCATGATTTATCTCATTGTCCATAGCAACACGCCTCCACTCCTGCTGCGAGACCTCGGGCTGTCGCTGTCCGCCGTTGTAATGCCTCATGTTTACAAGGTCTCTGTGCCATTTAGAACCATGATTGGCGCCATCATGCCCGGAAATGCCGGGTACTGGACCATGCTAGCAAGGGTTACACGAGAACTTGGGAGTTTCTGATCTGTTGATCACAATTTTAGGTGATTATACTTGACCAATCTCGGCTAGTATCAGACCGCTCTAGCGAACACGTGTTCAATGAGCGTAGCTGATATTGACAAATATATCATCGCTTGTATTTATATGCTTACCAATGGAGGAGCGTGGTCTTTTCGAACAAATGGACGTCACTTAGCGCTTGTCCTGCGTCACTACAAGGCATCTGTTGAGTGATTTCCCGCAAAAGAAAACTCTTTTTCGAGACCGGGTATCAGTTAGGGCCCGATCTCTTGTCGCGAACTGCGCCCTTTGCGAGGCGGACTGCTGCGCCATTTCTCTGTTCGTTGCACGGTTCTGGGCCCATTGTTCAAAATTCCCAACCGTCGGACGCTGTGAGCCATCCAATAGGCGCAGCTGATAGCATAGTACCATAAGCTCCGCAGTGTACACTGTTCGGTGGATTCATTGAGCCAATGATTAACTACCGTGATGTCATAATGCTCTGGTCTTGATCTTACCCCTCTGTGTAGCTTTAGTGGAGGTAAACTTCGCTAGCCATTCTATTTCTGTAAGCTGAGCTTGAAGTATGATTTTTTCTTGCTGTAAGTTTTCGAAGAATTCCGAATTCTCGAGTGAGTCCCGGTCTTGGTCGCTGATAACATATCTACACATGGCATATTCTCCTAATACGGAACAAGAAATGCATGGCTTCAGTCGATCACTCTATGCCGACCAGATCACTTGTATGAATAGCACAGGATCAATTAAACTTGGTTTTGTATAGATATTTTGACCATTCAGTAAGTTCATAGCTCCTCTGAGCACCTGCAACAGAATGGATGGATCATTGCCCTGACTTTGCGATTGTGGCAGTTAAAGCATGCGTGAGTTGGTCGTTTCGCCATGCGCTGATTAGCATTGGTACAGACCTCAGCCCCATCCATTTTGGAATTGTCTGCCAAGGAAGAGAAGCTCACACCACTTGGCACCATTGAAATAGTATTATGGCTCTTTTTGAGTGAGATAAAACAATGACCTTGGAGGTTCGTAGAGACCTGGTAGTGAGTGTACGTTCGTATTATTACAGCAAGAGCGATAGGGAGATTCTCCTTTTGATCATCCATGAGAGGTCGATTAGGTGCACTGTCCATGGTTAAAGATAAGTGCTGCTGAGAGTAATGAGTAGCAAATCTTCCCGTTCCGCGGAGCTAGTGGCAAGATGGACATGAAAGGTGCAACCGTACTAAGTTCTAGGGTGCACTCGAATCGCAAATATTTCGACGGTTAGGTGGACTAGAAAGATGTGAGATGGGAACACTGCTCCTGTGCGCCGCTCCCGGTGGATGGATCTTCTGTACTCGGAAATACGTTGCATGCGCCACATTCAAGGTCCATATAGATGTTATATAAGTAACAATAACTCTTCTGCAGAATGAGTTTTATAATTTGCCAGGTATGACACTTCAACAGAAATAATGCCTGGAACCCGAAATAGGGATTGCAGAACAGCGATATTGCATAGCTCATCAAACAAACTAAACATCGAAACTGCCATGAACAAGATGATGCAACAAGTTGTGGCCGTAAATACTTCTATCGCACCACTTTCATGATCGAAAATACCCGGCCTGGAGCCCTCAGAGGCTGACATCACGATCTATGGCCGCGACCCATGTACATTCCATCTGTCCAGGCTTATCTTCAGTTGATATGAGAAGTGACCGTAAGAGGGGGTACTTACATAGTTAGGAATCCATCGGTTCCATTGTGAAGCTCCTCACGTGCCAATGCGCATTCAAGTAATGTTCTTTCGCGTGTCCATCCCAGATGTTTCGTCATCAAATCAAGGGCGAGTGCCTCTAGACCATCGAGCCAGGTCTTTAGGAACCTCTTTTGTAAATGGGTAGAGTATTCCGACTTTAAAGGGATCCTATACTGATGCGAAGCCACATTGATAAAGCCATGATTTGATAGTTCACTGCCATACCGTTCAGGTAAACTGAGCTGTCTTTCATCTTTATAGTAGGCTGTCTGTAGATCTTTGTAGAAACTATACGCCGGGCCTTTTCGGTTGTAAAGATCGAGTGTGATTCCGTGGAGCTCTACCACTCCACATGGCATACAGCATCTGTAATCAACTTTGGTTAGCTGGGTATGTAAACATAAACATAGCCTCCTATACATACCTGAATGCTCCAGCCAGTAGACATTTCAGCAGCGAGATGTCACCGCCGAGGTCATTGATATGCACGAGGCTGATGTCCACATATATTTCCCACCAATCAGGTTGTGTAAGATCAATAATGTGAAAATCACAGTTCAAGGGTACCCTATGGATAAATTAATCCAGGACTAGATCATTATGCCACAAACATACTCCCAAGGCTGCATATACACAAAATCAACGCCAAAAACCTGTTTCATTCAGCTTGGTTCTTACTGACATGAGATCAATCACGGTTTACCCGGCAACCAGGATTCTTGTCAGCTATAACCAAGATTAATTGTAAGGCTTGATTTGTGAAGATGAGAGTCATACCAAAGTGCATTGCCCATAGACCAAAGCCAGTCCTCAGATCAAGCACATTTCCTGTTCGTGTTGTTATCGAAAATTGGTGTCCCCACTGCTCTAGTTCTTGTAGTCGAACGGCTTGCTCGCCTTCTCAGAATCAGACCGGTATCATGAATAAGAGCAAGGTAGACTTACGTTGTCGCGATTCTTCGTACTGTTATCATCAGCAATGTTCGATTGATGTGAGAGGAATACCAAAGTAGAAGAGTATACCTCATCGATTGGCCAGGGGTGTCGGTCACCATGTTTCTGAGGATATTCTCGACCATATCGTATTTCCCGTTCTTTATAGTCATCCCCTATAGGTTCGCTATAGCTAGAAGATCTGCTATTAGAAGATCATGTAATTTTATATGAGACACTTCTTACATCTCCAAGTGAGCCTTAGGCTCATGGGTTCCTGAAGAGTCTGAATGGCTCATCGAAGATGAAGGTATAAAGGCCTGGGCAAGGACAGGATCGGGGCATATAGAAGAAATCCAGGTCTTAAGGGCGGTAGTCCTCAGTATTATTACCTCCTCCAGCTATGCAAAGTCCAGAACAGCCCCACCGATGCTGCTCGTTGCGGACCAGGAATGATATACCAGTACCTGATGGTATCTGCTCCGTACATATGGCTCGTATGTAATATATACGAGAAACGAAACACATACTATTCGAAGAATAGCCCCACAATAGCTATAAGACCAACAGCCTCTAGGAATCCTTGAATCATGACACCAGATGACAGGCTATTTTACTTGGCGTGTTATATCCCCTCCCTCCGTCCCTCCCTTGCTGTATTGTACCATTTCCCGACTCAAGCTAAGGCCGTCCGAACCACTGCCCATGATATTTCTGATCACGGCCAGGAAGTGACCAATCACAGCCCTCCGCATCACGGTCCATTTCCAGGATCTTCGTTACCTAGATTGTTATGGTTAGCCTGGTGACCGACATATAGAGGATATGACTCGCCTACCAGATAACATAAGTTTCACACCAATCATATGGGCCCTTTCTTGTTCTTGTAGGAGATCCTTCAAGTGGGCTCTGACTTCATGAGGGTTATCCCGTAGAAACCGCCCCACCTAACTGTAATCTTCGATTACACATACCAATTTCTCAGCAGATCGCACCTTTAGGTGATCGATACAGTGCATGACACTCGTATAACAAGACAGCTCGGTTGAATGTAAGAGTATACGCCTATGTTTTGTATATGGATTAGGAAGGAGAACCATTGGCAGCAGTGTATGTACATTTGGTTCTATCAAATCTAAAGTATCTCTCTCCTCGTATCTGGTTTAACCTGGTGGGCATCATGGGTAATAGCCCACTTCACTTTGGTACACATCCCTTATGATCACCAGTAGTAACAAAGGTGGTGACGGCTGCCTCGCGTCATTCAATAGCTCAGAGCAACTAGAATCTAATACTGTGTCTCACTCCGCAACTGAGATTAGGATATCTTCGGCTACTACCAGCTACTCTTCTTTCCTGGTCCGGTCTTTGTACACACTCTAGCGGAGTTACACAGCTCTGACCAAGGGTGTGATATGTGTAGAAGGCAAATAATTTCTCCCCCGATAATAGAAACGGTAATGTGTGTATGTACGGAGTAGTTGGGAGGTTGTGCCCAATAACAGAAAGCCCCACCTTCCTAAAGCATTCTCTTAACGAAACAATTGTGGCTAAAAGCCCCTGTTAGAAATCCAAAAGAACCGAATACATTCAGTATGCCACGTCCTGGATTGGCATCTGTGGAGGCATTTGGGAAAGCTTTCTATATAGAAAGCCGAGATGCCAGGCGTCCGTAGTACCAGCACAAAGTGAAGCAGGTAATGTGTAGAATAAGTAATCGTGTTGAACGAAGAAACGCTGGCTTCAAAGCAGGTAATAGATATAATCACACAGCATCATCTTTACCGGAGAATTACGGTTACTAGGGAGAAGGGGAGATTTTAACTGGGTTGAGCCCTTCCATCGCGAGAACACAGCGCAACATACCGTGCTCTGGGCGTATACATCTTAGCCGGAAGCGTGTAACTCTTAATTATACGCTATACGTAATATAAGAGGGCCATATAACGTTCAATGAATCTTTGTCCGATATCCTGTCACGTCGTAGTCTGTTATCCTGTCACATCGTTGTAGTCTCCTGCTTTAATGGAGCAGATATCATTCCTGATCTACATTATCATCCTCTCATATACTATTGGCCGGTGCTATGCAGTCCTACTTCCTGGATGTTATGATAGATCACGTGCCTACCCCGCTCACACCACAATAGAGCCAAACGAATCTCTCCACAGTAATAAAACAATACAAAACGTTAGACTCAACTCAGTATGGAGGGAGATGGTTATAGTTTCCTCGAAGGAGTATCATCGCCATCTGAAAAATCCATCAAAGATTTAAGGACTGCTCAAAATGGGGAAAGACCAACGTTAATCGGAAACTTCACAATATGGCGAAATCCCGATTCAAAATTCTCCACTTTAGTCCGCGACCACATGCATCGAGGAGCTTCAGTATGTTATCCTCTTTTGCATGTTGTATTACATCTATACAGAGTACTGAGTATTTCTAGTCCCTGCTCTTCTATTTGGGAAAGGAGCAAAATAAACATTACATAGAGCCGAGAATTGTCCGTTACGACGGTGAGAGCACTCAGCCGCAGACCTTTGTCATTGGTACTCCCAGTGACAAGAAATCTCGGCTTGTTGTCCTATTTCGACCACTCGCTGAAGAGCTCTGTAGTGGGAATGGATTCTTTGAAATATGCTCTGGCTCCTTTGCTTGGGATGTACATCGGGTATATGATTGGTTCCAGCCGGATACAGATCGGTCTGGGTCAAGGTGGGAACCAATTTCAGTCGGCTATAACCGGGTTTTGGTTATCCAGGCAGGCACACTGGTTCGATTTAGCCCGGGTAAACGCCCGTGTGATTTCGTATGCATGGGCTACTCCGACAGCCAGGCAAACCTTACGCGAAGCGACATTGAGTTTGAATCATTGGTTGCCCCGTTCTTACGACGTATCCCTGAACACAAGAGACTCCAGATACTTTGCAGTCCTGTACTACCGGTCCAGGATCAGGGATACCAGAGCCTTAGAACAATGGAGCACAGCAGTGATCCACATCTCTCTAATCCAAACACGGAGTTAAACCCACCTTTCCGGAAAGACTGGAACACGATTACGCAGGTTATCAATACCCTGCGCAATGAGGAACAACAAATGATTCGTTTCCTTAATGGCGATCGATACGAGGACATCTTTGCAAGCAACCCACCGAGTAAAATCTCCAGAAAAACCCCTAAGTCTGAGAAGCTTCGTTATTTGCTGGATGTCCAAGCGAAGACCTGGCAGTATTTCAAGGATTACCCAGATTTTGATACCAGAAAAGACAATAATAAATTCTGGGAAAATATCTATCGCGAAGGCTTCCGTGGTGGAATGCAGAGTGCCTTTGCGGCTAAATACCGCTATGACGAGGAGAGTACACGAGC
The DNA here is from genome assembly GCF_000002855.4 of Aspergillus niger. Classification (NCBI taxonomy): domain Eukaryota; kingdom Fungi; phylum Ascomycota; class Eurotiomycetes; order Eurotiales; family Aspergillaceae; genus Aspergillus; species Aspergillus niger. The sequence goes on from NT_166524.1 coordinate 2,787,456, forward strand.
TATACTAAATCGGGGTGGAAAGATCCAGGCTCTCGCAAGCGAGCTTGCGGAGCCTGGAGTAGCTCCGTTCCTTCTTCCGGTTGTTGATCGCCTTGGTGAGATTTCATACCCCAGTATTAAAAGACTGAGCGACGAGATAAGGCATCAATGTCCTGAAACATTGCATGCAAGTTCATTGATACGTGGAAAATGGGAAATGTATGCAAAGAATTATCAGATGTTCGTAACTTCTATTGAGACAGGCATTTATTCCGATTCCTCTACCTGTATGTGAAATGTTCTCAGCAGTGGTTTTGACCAGGTCCGCGTTTGTTGGGTAAAGGGAGGGAAGGAAGGGGCAAGAAAGAATGATACCCTAGCCAGGGTGACCTATCACCTACCATGATTCGAGGAAACTTAGTCGTTGAGTCTATAATGTGGGGCGGAATCTCGAATATGGGTCCCTTCAATTTGTCTTTACATAGTACGACCAGCCGCACGTACAGAGTAGGTAGACCGAACAGTACCAAGTTCGCCCATCTGAATCAGCCGTCTGCAGCACCCTGGCCCAGGCTGCTACGTAGTACCCTACCCTGAACGTAAGCAATAGAAACAGGATGGTTGCAACCAGATAATATTCTGAAATTGTATATTCGCTAATCTTATGATAAGGAACCCTAGCGGTCTAGTAAATTACCACCAAACAGGAATTCTCTTGACTATCACGCCTTGCATAAACCGAGTCCGATCGGCCTTTGCCGAGGATGACCCGGACCTTGGATGGCTTGTGTTTACAGAAGGAGAAAGAAACAGGCCATAACTGTAATATTATTAACGATGATGCACTAGGACGCAGGGTAGGGGCTGATGTATAGGAACCTACCTCGGATAACTCGGATCAGCGAAAATTCATGTACTAGAGAAATAATGAAAGCTTCCCCAATCAGATCGCTTCTTATTTACTATCTTCATGTACTTTTCTCATAAGTCGAATTCTATCTCAGTATTATATGTCTTAGACTTTTACATTTAGATGCTTGTCCAATCTACAGTGGGTTGGTGAGAAGCGAAGCGACGGATGTCAATGTGTGAAGCACCACAATGTCTCAACTTACCCCGAGTCAAAGAACCGCACGGGCAGCTTTATATAATCTCGAATCAACAGTCTGGCATCCCGGCTTCCTTGGTCAAGTACATCTTGTGACCGAGCCAGTGACCTCGCAGTCCAATCCATTTCTACTGGCAGCCGAGACAACAGCCTGGCACCCTAGGCCCCACGCTCGACTTCCCTTTGCGACCGAGCCGGTGGCCTTGCAGTGCAACCCTTTCTTACTTGCAACTGAGCCACCAGCCTGGTATCCTAGCTCCCACACACGACTTCCCTTTGCAACTGAACAACTAGTCCGGTATTCATGCCCTCATGAACGAAACCCGTTCGAACTAGCTACTAATCGGAAATTCCAGCTCCAAAGAGCGATTACCATATGCCACCGAGCCCCTACT
>NT_166524.1:2789037-2829982 GCF_000002855.4 Aspergillus niger
CAGACATTGACCTACTTGAGGACTTGGAGGACACTCTTATACTTCTCTGTGATGATCTCGAAGAGAAAGGTCTGGTAGACTACCAGATAGGTGTTTGGGAAGACATCATTATTTCCTACTTTATTAAGAGGATTAGAGAGCTAAATGTATAGAAGAGACTCGGAAGACGCACAGACCGGTATTTGCACGCGTAAGACATGCAATTTCCTTTGACAGGCAGCACTAGAAGATACGCCAAACAAAGAAGACAGAAGAGTCTTTTCGTCTTCTTTGCTCAATACCTTGTCATAAAGCTGAAAGGTAAAATCAATAGTGTGCAGGTATATGGATGCTTTTTTTTTTTTTCCTGAGAAAGAGGCTAGTTTCCTGACTTGATGTTTCCAGGCTGATCCCGTCTCTCCTTGCTCTCGCTAATGCCCTGCATGGCTCAGATACCCCGTTAAGTGCAGTATCTGTCCGTTATACCTCTTTCCATTTGCTACTCTGCAAGAAAGATTTCTTCTCGCAATTGCCGTGCCCTTTTACATCTTCCAAGACCTGCCCGCGAGCGAGATTCTACACATCGTCGATGACCCGACTAAACATCATGGGGATGCCATGTATGCGGAATAGTGGCTAGACAAGGAATCAGCGCATGGGTCAAACGCTCTACCCTCTGAGTAGTTGGCGTGTGTGTTCATTGAGGCTCTCGAGAAGCCATCTGCATGTTATCTTAACGCTGAATAGGCATTGCCTTCGCTGGATCTCAGTCAATCGCCTTCAGAAGAATCAAAAAACACCTTTGGGAAGAATCAGCCAAGGCACCGTCAAAAAGGCACATTCTGCGCTAGCCAGGTACGAGCAGAAGCGCGAGAAGCATCAGGCGGAGATGGCGGCGCAGCAGAAGGAGCGAGAGGCAGCGCTAGAAGAGGCCAAGAAGTATGTTGTTCTAGTGGCCACATCGCTACCTCGCACCTGGCGTGTTACAAGTGGTAATTAAGGCGTTGAGTTGTGGAATGAGACGATGAAGGGGTGCGGCCAGTGGAAATAACAGATATCGCTAACATAAGTACATGGCTTTCAGGACGTGAAGGAACAAGCAAGTAGGGGGGCCAAGAAAACATGGCCTGTGTGTATCTCTTGAGGCCAGACAACCCACTATTGCATGACTCTCACGCTCCCTCAGCATAACTTCGAAATACAAAGATCAGGTTCCCTGGAAGTTTCACGGCTGCTGACTCCAACTCATCCTTTTTGAAGCCACCCATCTGTGGATATCTCTTCATATAATAGGCCCAACTTGGATTCGGTCGCTGTTCCTGGATCAACTTCCGCAGCGAGGATCGCTCAGTTGGCGACGATCCAATTAGCCTCCCACCAGGATATGTAAAACGGCAAGCAGACATGTTGAGGTTTAAAGCATGAAGAGAAAGAACGAGAAAATAAAGATCAGTGAGGTCCTTCAAGAGGTGATGAATAAGCTCTGAAAGACGGATTCGGCTCCTGTAGCTCCTGTATGGCTCATAAAAGCTCCTTAGAGCCAGCAAAACAAAGGGCTGGAGGGCTTTGCGTAATGGAATGTCCTTGAGGAGAAGGCAGCTCACAAAATTCATTGGTTGTGGAAACTCGATTATCAGGTCTTCTTCATCCCGTCGCCGTCTACAAAACTTGCGAACAGTGATGCGGTTGGCGGAGATATCGCGTGGAGGCCATATGGACAGTTTCATATGGTTGAGGTACAAGAGTTCAATAGTGGACTTGGCGAGAGGCTCGTATTGGGAAACTGAGAGAATGGGGAGTTCCGGTTCACTCAGATCGTTCTCATTATAATGCCGACTACGCTCAAACAGTGTAGTCTTGGGAGGACCTTTCGAGCACCGTGGATGGTGATACGTTTCGAGCGCTGGTCGAGGCGAAGACGTCAAGACGGGGCTTGCTGGTCCGGAGGGCAGTGTAGCGAGCCCCTCATAGGGCAGTAATTTGTTTCTCAATGCAGACGAGGGAGGAAGCGTATAGAAGGGCACGCGGTCAGAGGCCTTAGAGGGGGCTTTAGATAATAGACTGCCTAAGGACAATCGCTGGGACGAGTCCTACCGTTCCCATGAGCATACAGTGGACGAGTAGCCGCGTGAACTTACTGTCATCAAGAGCGGACTCCGGTAGCCACTGCAGAAGTTGTAGGCCATGGTCCAAGCGAGTTTAGAGCAGCGTAACAGAGGCAATGCAGTGTCCGCCAAATGACGGTGTGCGCTTGCGCAAGACTAGCGCATCATATGTACAGTGACTATGACGGCCAAAGCATGATCCTCTCTTCAGGAGTTCCGCATCTTGATAAAAGTACAATACGCCGGGGCATACTGAGACGTATGACACAGGGGAGCTTTGCCAGGGAATCCTGGACAAGGCCTGAGCCATGGAAGGCTTGAGATCAACCGCAGGCGAAGTTCTTCCCGGCCCTTCATGATTGGGCAGTTGTGATACGTTTCGACAGTGGATGATCCGTTCTTCGGTCTCTCCGCCTGCATGCAATCTCCGAAATACTGTGCTCTGAAATGAGCATACCACACTGAACTATTCCGGACACGGATAAAGGGAGGTGGACGGGGGCTTGTCAGTCTCCCAAGGAATTGCGCAATACCAAGCAGCTGATCACATTCTATTGGTTGTGTTGTCAGGTGGTTTCTAAGCGACCCAGCATATGTCCTGTTCTAGGCCACCTCTCTAAAGTCTGTGACTGGTAATGTGTCATTGATTGTCTCATCCTCCTCCCTGGACCGTATTACATAAGCTCAAACTCTGCCAAGCTGGAAGCCCGATCATCCCCGCAGTCGAGCTATGACCTGCTCGAACAATATACGCACAACGACCATGAAGTGGACATGGACCAACAGGGGTATGAATATATTAATAGTGGGGTAATAACTGAAAAATCTCCTGTACATTCTTTGTCTGTTGAAGAGAATGCACTTGGGCATCCTGACCGTCCAGATTCAGCGGAGCACTTGACTTCTGCCGATCATCAACAGGAGTGGCAGCAAGCTATGGAGCATGGCTTCAACGTATGTGTCAGCATAGGCCGAAGTTTTCATAACTTCTAACCCAATCATGCAGCTAGATATTGTTCTTCTTAGGCACTTTGGTACGGCTCAAGGATTGGTCCGGCAAGGACCAATCATTCACAAGCTAGCCCCAAATTCCACGGGTACTAGACCCCGGAGGGCACATCCCTGCGTCCAGGGGATCTCCATCTGGAGGCCTATTAGAGGGGGCCTCGGGGCTGAGAACGGTCTATTCAAAGTCTATCCCGGATCCCAAGGGATCAGAACGGATAATGAGCTGCGAGACAGTCAAATCAGCACTCTTGAAATACGAATTCGTGCTGATCAGATCTTTATTGCACATGGCGGGCTCTGGATAGAGGAAGGTAACGGAAACGGCATCCTGATGTGGATGGGAGTGTCGGTGGATATCATTGGCCTACACATTGACCAATACTGCCTCCCTTTCGTTGCAGGAGCGTACAATGCCTCGAGATTCCTCTCGCGAACAGTGCCACCTGGGCTGGTCAAAGCAGAGACCCAGGCAACTCTAGCCGACTCCTTTTTCCCGCAAGAGAGGCTAGTAATGGCAGGCAACCATCGCTCGGACACTGCGGACGCGTTCCTCCGTAGTGCGATACCTTACACCTCCCGGATCCTGGAGTATTTTACGAACCTGGATCCGACCGGTCTTATTCTAGCAGCTTGTCCCGCTGGTGAAGATCCGAGGTTGGCATTTCTCACCGTGGACCGGGGTACTGACCTAAGGAAATGGTTTCTTCGTGCTCTTGCTGTACGATATCTCATTCGGCGCTATCATTCGAGAGGTGGTACATTAGAGGACTTTATCCGGGCGGACGGATTACCCAAAACGTCACGGTTAATCAACACTATTAGGCACGGTAAAAAGCTGTATTGGATAGAGTTATCGTTGAGAAAGCCAGGTATCTGGATTACCCTCCTGAATGTAATGTCTCGGCTTGATCATATCACCTGGGAAGAGGTATTCTCCATACCGGACTCGATACACCGGTACCCAACACTTTTGGAAATCCCGGAAGAATGGTCTCCACTTATGGAGGGTTGCAGTCAGTTGTTGGGCTCACTCGCGCCTCCGGGCGCCTCTGATGGATGCGTCACCCCCGGTCAGAGTTTTGATTAATTAGTTAGGTCATTCAATAAGAGGGAATGGCGTCGCAGGCAGACCCGCACTTGTCGCTGAGTGGGGCTCATCAAAAATGAGCCTACAGGCCAGGGCGGCCACCCCTTGCTCGACCCGATTGAGACAATCCGAATATGTTCAGTCCACAAGAAACAACGCAGACAGGCCCTGCCTAACTACGACGTATGTCTTCAATCGACATCGTTCAACTTCAATTCGTACGCCTACACGTTCCAGTGTCTTAACAACGTGAGTTCCTCTTTAACAGATATATTCGAGGTGCGTCTGACGTGCCGTCAATGTATTTGGCCAATTCGGCCCGACCGTCCGTTTCAGTGGAGGCGCTGGACCTGTTCCCTTTTTCTTTTATTACTTCTCTGACTCCGGCGGTGTTATACGCGCCTGCTACGTCAATGTAGAGATTAGAAATTACGTAAGCTAATAGTGTTCAGTTGTGGTTGGTCTGGACTCATGTAGTTCTTTCGAGGAGGCAATACAGCTAGGCACTCAACGCTACATGTTTTCACATCCCCTTGAACATGGCGGCGTTATGTTTTTTATTCAGTTATACAGAGTATGGGGCCATTTGATTTCGCAACACTTCAGCGATTCTTCTTAGCAATCTATAAATAAAAGCATCCTCTTACCTGCATGTACATCGCAGAGAGCTAGCATCTTTCACTGCTAGTTAAGTCTATTTACCCTGCCCTTTGCGCCTCCCATAAAATGTCGTCAAAGCCCTGGCAGCTCAACATTTCCAACCTATTAAATACGGTTGCTCTTCCGATTGACATGGAACCCTGTGATACCGACATTGAGAATAATACGAGGTAATGATCCTGTTATCAATAATATCTTATACTACTGAATGATCGTGTGTTTAAACTGAGGTCCTGCTAGAACATCTCAGCCGATCTCTCCCGGCCAAGGTACCAAGCAAACCACCCAAGTCAGGGAAAGATTGATTGAACCGAGTTTTGAATGTCCGGTGGAGGGGTGTCGGAGGGACCTCCGAGATTATTCTGGGTGGCTGCGTCATTGCCTCAGGGAGCACCCCCAAGGGTTTATAGAGATTAGACATGTGGGTTTCTGATGTATTTTGGTCCGCAATGTAAATGTATTGAACTGCATCATTTTCAGAGGCGCACATAATACTGGCTCATTGGTCTCTGCGCTTAGATATCGCCTCACAATTACGTGTTAAACTACCTTATGCCATTCATTCCTCAACGCGACCACGCTGTCTAACTTTAGTAAGTTTCGCCTCATCCAATCATGGCCCTCAAATGATGCACTTTCGCGCCCTCAACAACCGAAAAGAATTCGAAATTCCAGTAACCATTATTTACGCTCTACTGTACTATCGGTGGTAGGGACATGTCACTATCAACTAGGCCCTCCATAATGATACATACGATGATTGGACAGGGGGTTAGCTTCTTGAGCCAACTTAAATCCTGGATAGTCATCGATGGGCAGTGGGGTCGAGACTAGCCTATGGAGCACTAGCTAGAACGGACTCACAGCCTATTGAAGCCAGAGACTAGTAATACTAGGTAATAAGCCAGCTTCCTTAGGTCAATTCATTTCCTGTTATTTTCCGTGTGCAGTCAGTTTCTACTGAACGGGATCCCAGCTTTGAAGTAGAATATGCACTTGTTACGCGATGCTTGAGATTTGCCTCCTCCGTTGATCTAAGGGGGGATTGTAGCCGTCTGTCCAATCCATTCAACGAACGGCTATAATACTTATTAGATTTCTCTGCCTAAATAGCTTAAGTTGATGAGTGACGCAGTTTACATGATTCAATTTTCTCATTCAGTTCAGCTGCCTTGCCCTTCACGTCACCAAGATCTGCCTTCTACTTGTGAGTCTTCTCCATATCTATTCATACAAAGAAATATGAAGAAAAAAAATTGACACGGTTAACTTTCAATGCTGAAGTAATGTTTCCTTCAGTCCTATCACGCTGCCTGCGAGCCTATGATACTACGGGCATTAGAATAACCAGGGGCACCACCACCACCATCATCCTCTACGCGAAGAAGATAAAACGCCAAGTGCCCTCAACATTGAGCTATCTGGAATGTATAATGTGGCTTTTGGTGTTCTATGGTTCCGGTCACTTGATACCGTCTGGTCCTTGAGCGTATTGCGACTAGACTACCTGGCGTTTCCTGATTAGTTCCGCTGTCCCAAAACTGCCAAGTTTGAAGGTTTGTCTGTGTACAGCTCGTTGAGCCGAAAATCATCGGTGGGAAGCTAACTAATTCTCGTTGCACTGAGCGAAGGAAGATCAATACGTCCCTACTTGTGAGACAGTAGCGGGCTCCCCGAAAACCCTTTCGTAAACATCGCCGAGGATTTCCGCGTTGATTCGCAGAGTAGGAGAGGTGTAACGACTCTGCAGTAGGGATTTGATTGCTCCCTGAAGAAGCCGCTGGAGGGCTTTTCGCTCCACTAACTCTGATAGGCGGGAATTATGGGTTGCTAACAGAACCAGCATTTTACCAAATCGTCTGCCATCTGATTAACAGGTATACACTATTTGAACGGAGTTTCAGCATACGCATGACCCATTCCAAAGATATTAGTGACCACTGGTCGACCATTGATGCCATCAAAAGCCTCCGTGCTTAAAATCGCAGAATCGATGCAAATTTTGCATGCATGACGCAGTTCCGACGGTAGCTCGCGGTACGTATACGGACCCTCACCTCCGGCCTGATCCGAGGGCGGCGGATTTAGCGCAGGCCGAACCTCGCTGGACAGGCGCGCCATGCTGGTAGCACTCTGGCTTTGTGTAATCGAAAGAGCGACCTGCTGCGACTTCGAGCAGGACTTTACGGCACCAGAAACAGGGACTTTTGGTTGTCGCGCGAGGTGGAGAACGTAATACAGGATAGGCCGGTAAATAAGGTAGCGGGCACTATAATACTCAGACCGCATATTGGCAACTTTGATATCGTCCGATGGAGGATCCCCATCTTCCCATCTCAGGAAATCGGGGAGTATACTTCGCCACTGCTCAAGTATGCTGCTCAAGATATCCACTTTAGTGGAAGACCAGTAACCCTGGTCATGTTCTGTTTGCCATTACTAAAGTCTGCTTATCCTACATCAGTAGAAATCCTACCTTCAACTTTGTACAACTCGGTATGGACGTGGTAAAGAGTCTTCTGGAGGAAGATCTGCGCCGAGTATAAAGACATCATCCTCGTTACAGTGGTAATGTCTCGCTGGTTTAGAGTGAAACGACCGCTTGGGAGAAGAACATCATCTCTGTACAGCGAAATACCGCTATTAGGGAGATTAAGCTGGGCCAGAATTTCACTTGATTGGATATTAAGCCTTGCGATTAAATCATACTGATATGAGCTTACCTTTCCAGCTGGAAACAGGTCCAATACGCAAAATTGTAAAGGTCCTTCACAGCACCATCACGCATCTCCCGATACCGTTGTCTGTACAGATTAGCCCTTTTCTCAACATTGAAGTGACTGGTAAACCATACGATCGAACCAATACCTGACAGGCTCGAGCAGCCTGGGAGATCCACCCATAGCTCTGGAAAGGATGAGCCAGTTGGCCGGAATACAGGCCCGCGAGCAATGCCGCCTGGACATGCTGCAGACTATTCACGCCCTGGAAAATTCCAAGAATACTGGCTGCATAGGCGTAAAACGCCAATCCAGGAATGACATCATGGTTCCCGATGATGGTACTCTTTCGACCGTTATCCATAAAATGAGAACGGAAGCGATCAATTTGCGAGGCAACTATCAAGTCTCTTTCTCCGGGAGGAAGGACACTGCGCGACAATGTTCCCGGAGTCTGTGGGATCCGTTCTTCCCTAAGGTCAATGATGTGATCCACGATGGGACCTGGGACCGGTCGGTCCCGGACTTCGCAGATACTGCCCAACGCAAGGACCAGCAAGACTATGGCATTGTCAATTGACTTTTCGACCCTCCTGAGCCCTGACCCAGGCCTGATGGTGACTGCAGATCCCGCATAGCAACCTGTATCTTGACGAGCATCGCACAAGCGCCTCCGCTTCCCACTCTTCTGCTTCTGGTCCTCGGTGCTGGGACAGTATGTCGTGATGAACCGTTCAACGTTCCATTGTATTTCTGTGTCGCAAAGGAATGGATGGAACTTATACAAGTGCTCCATATAACTGTTCAAGTAGCGACGTATCACACTCGGGCCGACTGTCACCCAGCCAGCGTCATCTAGTCCATTATCCGCGAGCTTCGATTGCGGCTGGTTGATGCCACCCCATGGCTCGCGGATGGAGGGGTGGTACATGTACTGTTCTCCCACGGCAGTGCTGAGGTCGGTCGATGTGGTTAATGCCTTTGGAGTTTCACTGGTCTCGTCACCTTCACCACTTCCGTAGGCGCGGATGAGGCCGTGACTTTCTTCCAACTCTGTCACATAATCGTCGTCATACCCCTCAGGTAGGAATTCCCTGATGGAAGGCCATATTAGTAACCTCTCAGCCGTAGTGATAAATTCGACGGGAAAGGCTAACTGGCTATTTCTGCCAGTTACGAAAACCTGGTTACTGCTGAGGGTGTCGGCGCCTGGATTTATATTACTATCATTCCCACCTTGAGATAACGTTCTGTTCTCGAAAGTACCGGGGAGGTTTCCCTTGCGCAAGTATTGGAGAGGCTGCTCTCTGAGAATGGCACCAGGGTTCAGCTTCATCACCAGGAAGCTGTGCTTGACCTGCGCATCTTCCACAGATGATAAACGCTCCTCGAAGCTCTCGCCCAACTTTCGTATCCGATCCAGGAGCTGTTGGAGCTCTCTGTCCTTTCTGTCCCGATCTCAACACAAATACATAATACCCGGCAGGGAGCGAGGAGAACAACTAACTTATAAGTCGGCATTTTGTAGACGCATGACAGATCGTACTCCTCGCAATGTGTACACCTCGGCCCTTTCTCATCGCATCTTACTTTCCGAACTCGACATTGATCACAGGCCTGGTATGGTCGGAGGCTTGTTAGGAACAATAACGATCGATCTGTATTTGTGACCTACCTGTGTCGCGCGACGGACTCTGGACCGTCGAGAAAGGCCAGACAGCAAAGTGTCACGGTGGCCAAAGGAGTGGATCAATCTCTGCGGTTCCTCATTCCGACCGCCGTGAACAAGCTGGGGCAATTCCCTGTCTCCGCGGAAATGTAGTAATGAATGGGCTGCCTCGTACTCTATACGCTCAAGGGGAGATGCATTCACCTGGCCGTGGCTTTCCAGAGGTGGTACCACAATCCAGGAGGTGTTGGTCTCGCGTGGGATAGACATGGTCCATGCAATCGTCAGCAAGTCGAGGAGAGTGTCAAGGTTCCCTCCCGTCCTACAATGATGTTCAGATTAGTTTCTTGTTACCTCCAATTCTCGAGCCTTGATTAAGGCTGACTGAGTGCTTCTCTCCGAGAAGAGGATGCCAGAACAACCATGAACGCTAGTCACAAAGAGCTTTATTTAGAAGTAAATACTATAAGAGAAGCGATGAGGAGATGAGGGACGATAAATACTAGTAGTAGAGTTTAGGGAAATTGATAATGTACCTTGCGGCATCCTTGATGTCCTGCATGCATACGAAGCGATCAGCAGCCATACGTTTCCCCTCATGTTGTTCGAAAGGAAGTGGGCGCTGGAGCTGATGGTTGACATATTGAGGGTTCCCCAATTTTACTAATTATTTACTTTTCCGCCAAGGACAGCCTTCCATCTCTAACTTGGTTGTGACCACTCCCACCATTTGATTGGTTGTAGCCGCTCTCCACTTGGCTGTGACTGCTCACTAAGTTGGTTGGGACCACTCCCAGCACTTGATTGGTTGTAGCCGCTCTTCACTTGGCTGTGACCGCTCACACCTTGGTTGCGATCACTCCCATCACTTGACTGATTGCCCTCCGTAGCCGCTCACTACTTGGCTGTGACCGCTCCTCTCACTTCATGCCAGGCCTCCTTTTCCGCCAGATGCGACAGCTGTTATTGGAGAACCATGCCTAAGAGATCATTTAGCCAGTTAGAGGGATCTAGTCTGTACGAGAATTCTCGCGGCTACCTCGAATCGGTCGCGAAGGAAACGATCAATATTGACGAAGTGGCTCGAGCAAAGTGCAAAGAATTGATGGCTGAACTTGATAAACACGTTGACTTCGTTCTGAAGTCAGACTCCCAGACCATAGATGAATTTATCCGCATAACACTGGGACGAGCTAGCCATCTTGAGTATCTTCAACGTGTTGCACATGGGCAGGAATCGCAGATAATACGGGAAAGGAGGTCCTTCTACGGGAACATGTTATATAACGCTCTACTTGTACAAGCTCACGAATACGGAGGTTTGCGCCTCGGGAGAATCGTTATTATTTCCATTACGCCAAACAAATTGTTTTCCTTGCGTCATTCGATTCATGTCATAATCGAACACATACAGGAAGTCGGTCAACGCTTACGTCACATCGAGCCTCCCAAGACATTTTTCAACAGATTGGCGCACGAGAGTCAAAAACGATGGTCAAGCAGCGGCGAAGTCATTGAGGAGACGCTAGAAGATGTTGGGCTTAGTCAGGAGGCTTTAGAATGGGTCAAGAAGACAAAAGAGCAGATTGCTCAGAGTAGCCAACCTCAGGCTCTGAATGATATCAGCGATGTCGATATACTGAGACTCCTCTGCTGGATGATTCCCCGAGAGAATGCCTGGGAACCCGGGTATAACCAAACTGCAAAGTCCGAGATAGTACCACATGGCTGACTTTACTAGGGTCAATCAAACTAGAAAGGATCTGGGTCCGTTCTTCATTGAAATGGCTCGTCGTGTTAGAGCATCTGATCTCCCCGAGCGCGACAAATGCGCCGTAGTAGAGGCCATCGTTGCCGTGGTCCAGTCGAACCACTCATTCGCAGAAGCTTTAGATCTTGCCGTCCGCCTATTGGAGCATAGTAATCTGCCTCGGTATCTGCATGGCTTGGTTGCCCTTCAAAAAAGCAACCTTTATCGACTGAATTCCAGTCCTGAGAAATCTGAAGAGGCGATTAGCAAATATTATTGCGATACCAAGGCTTATGAAAACGAACGACGTACTGCAATCGCCACAGCCAATGATCGAAGGCCTAAAGAGATGGCCGACCTATTTAAAGGAGGAATGGAGGAAAGACTAGCGGCCGTTGAGGATTCCCTATGGCGGTCCCACCTTGAGAATTTGGTTCAACAGGAGAATTATTCGCGCGCGTTACTCGAGGCTACAGCGCGGCCCTTCCAACCACGCTGTCAGATGGGTCGCCTTCTTTCACCCCACATTAGTATCACCATGGGAAAGATATTCATAGTTCACGGTCGCCATCAATCGGCTCAGACTTGTTTTGAGGGCACCTTGTTTGAGGCGCCAATGTATGCAGAGCAGGTGAAGACCCTCCGCCTCAATATCGTGTGTCGACTGGCAGATGTCTATTGTGACCTGAACAAGCCCGCAAAAGCTCTCAGGCTCCTAAAGGAAGAAAATAGGAAACTCATTAAGGATTATCAGCCTCAACGGAAGGCGAAACGTCTGCTTTTAGCGCTTGTCGATGCCTATCTTGCTGATGGATGCTACATAGATGCTTTATCGACCCTATGCGACTCCAGACTTGACTTCCACAAGGAAAACAAAGATATAACTGACCAATTCATGCACGTACGGTGTCAGTTTGCGCGTGCTCGTCTACATTGTTTCACCTCCAGATTTGAGGATGGTTATCGTGAATGGGTCGCGGCGTTAGCACTGGTGGAGAAATACCCCGATTTTGAGGACGAAGGCTTTGCGGCGGGAATTTGTCAACTTTCCATGGCCTGGGCATGTCTTGAATTAGGAGATAGGGACTCGGGCTATAGCGCGTTCATGAAAGCAAAGACCTTTCTGGAGAACTCCCCTCCTAATTATTGGCTACCGACAATCCAGAAATCTTGGTTTGACTATGTTTCTGAGAAATTGCACCAAAAAGCCGGGTGGCCACCGATCCAACAACACTCGCCAAGACCGACCCCACCTGTCGGCTCACATAATACAGTTACCCCGCCCTCACATCATCTCCTATCCCCTGAATCACTTTCCAGCGAGACCATCCACTCCTACATGTAAAATTATGGCTCCACCACCGCTATGGACATTTTGCTGCGATGTGGTTGGCAGCGAAGCTAAGAAAGAGCTCACGGGAGATATTCAGCATCTGCTGCAGAACGGGTGGAATTTAACCGAAACCAATGATGGCATCACAAAGGACTTTGCTTTCATGTCCACTGACAACGCCTTAGTGAGTTGCACTCCGATGCCTTCGTATACCCGCCTCTCGGTTAACAATTCAGGACTTTTATACACTTGTCAGTGCGAGTTCTATAACACACCATCATCATGCCGTCCTCACGCTGGTAAATGTGACGTCTCACTTTTCGAAATACGTGCTGAAAACCCAACCTACAGACAGGAGAAGTTGCGTCGGCTGTGTGGACGACTCATCAACCTAGTAAAGGCCTTTCGAGACGTGATCATAATATGGCCTTGATATGTGATATAATCGCGGGCGTTTTGAGCAATGATGAACGTGTGTGGCACCAGATCAACGCCGTTACAAATGACAACAAATGGCGGAGGAAAGAAGAACAGAGATGCGGTGCTGCCACCACTCGAGCACTCCGATTCAAACACAATTCATATGTCACGGTAAGGTAGATGCTCTTGGGAACCATCTATCTCCCCTAACCGGCACAGGACTTTGCACGTGCTTTAGGCGTTGCCGCGGAACGCGAGCTACTTGGAGGCTCCATTAGGATACATACCAGACCTCCTTTTGTTGAAGTCACTTGCGAGGGCAACCTCGAATCAAAGTTGGCCCTCTGGCTGGACTTCATGACCGCTTTGGTGAGGCCACCAGAAATGATCGAAGACAAGGATTCAGAAACGGTGCCATCTGGTGGGAAATCCTATACTTTTGAATCCGTAGACATGGCTCTGGTATGTATTATTCCGCTGTGGAACTGCAAGTAAATCTCACGAGGACAGAATTTTCACGCCCTTCTTCATAGAGCCTCCATATCAAATGGCCACCCCGTGGAGTCATACATCACAGGGACTGGCACAGCGATCAATGTAACACTCATACATTCAGATAACGAACAAATGGTAGAACTGTTCAGTATATTCTCGGATGTTTCAAGTGGCAAGAAGTATGTCTCTTACCAAAGCGAGCATGAACCAGAACAAAGACAATGGTATTTTGGTAGCCAAACAAAAGTCATGGTAAGTCTGATATCAGCTGAGCGTGTGGATCATTGCCTAACACGCACAGAACTTTGCTCGTGCTGTAGCACTTGTTGCTAGCCCTGTCGAACTTTGGTCCATAGTATCCGACTACAATAGTGTGCTGTTGTCCATGAATAGCAAAGCTTGTGTGGGATTAGGTCCTTGGCTGGACCTTCTGTTAACGCGTTTGGTGAAGCCCGACAAGGAGAATGAGGTGCCAAGATGTGATAGTGCACCCTGAAGTCCTATCGACCAATATTTGGCTTGATTTACACAGCGACTCTCTTAGCTTTACATTGTCCAAATTCTCTACTGTATTCGGTGCCTATCCGGTCTTGGATTGTATACTTCACGGTCTTCTGTCCCCTATCAGTTCAACGGGACTGCCGCTTGCTAGATACGTACTTCGTTCTAAAAAACAGTAAACCTTTATAGTACTGAGCACCCTACGCAATGACTTCCGTAGCCCCTAACTGCTATTAATGCTCCGGGATCACAAAAAAATATCACAGTTCCTACCGTAACTCCTTATTGGCCGTGCGTCGTCATCGATGATTTTTTTCTTGGCACGTCCGCCTTACTAACGTTAAATCTGGTTGAATTTCTATTCTGAGGTGCTACTACACAGGACTCAACTATTATACCTATCTATATCATTTGACTGTGCGGGTTTACTGCCATGCGGTGATTCCTGTGCAACTGTTGGTCAAGCGGATCGCCGTTCAGATCTACCGCGGCAGCGTAAGGCCTAGTCTCTGTCTTTTCGGCATGTGACACAGCTTC
Source organism: Aspergillus niger (assembly GCF_000002855.4). Classification (NCBI taxonomy): domain Eukaryota; kingdom Fungi; phylum Ascomycota; class Eurotiomycetes; order Eurotiales; family Aspergillaceae; genus Aspergillus; species Aspergillus niger. The sequence continues at coordinate 2,803,302 of NT_166524.1, forward strand.
TTCTTTGTCTCTCGGCGGTCCGAATACACACAGAATCAAAGGTGATACAGGGTTCACAGGAGGAACAAATGCCCTGATATTTTAGAACCGAGTGTTATGCGTGTTTTCCTGGTTTTACCATGTTTCCCACGATATATTCTGCACACGACACCTCAGCGCTTGCTCCCGCTTGTGACAGGATCATCAACTGGATTGGGGGCAACCCAGTGAGTCCACGCACACATTATTCATTAACGCGCAACAGCTAAGCAGAAAGAACAATTATCACCGATTGATAAACACAGGTCGTAATGTATATAGTCTATCATACTAAATCAATCAAGCCCATACATAGATCCTTCCAGTAAATGTCCTACAGTGATCTGCGAAATGAGCCTGCCCCCAAAAATACTCTTTGGTGTTTTATGCCAATATTGACCAGTACCTATATGGTAAATATCTTCTTGGCTTTTTATATGAAACTCTAGATGATTGAAATTAATGATATAAGAACCGTTAGGAAGTGTTCCCAGGACGGCAAAAGTATTTCTTTGTGAGTCTGAAAAAGCTTGGCAAAGGACGTTGAAAGCCGAAGAAACTGAAGTTCTGATATTAAATAGATAATAGATCGACTATGAGATTGCTAATACATCAGCATTTTCTATCATAAACATCGTTCATTCATGCAAAGCAGTATCAAAATAGCATGTTCAAACAAAACATGCCAAGGTTAGCGAGTTGGTGGGACTAAGTCGGCGTAGTAGAAGCCTCAAAACCACGCGCATATGTATCCCACTAGAATGATGCTGAAATTAATTCCAAGCGTGGTGTACTGACGGATTATAATTCAAAAATACCGCATCGTCGGAATCTTTCCCAAATGTGGAATTAAGATCAAGGGTCGTTTGCCTCTGACAGGGGATTTAACCATCCATCTTGCTTTAGGTCACTCTCGTCCAGGCTATCAATAAAAATCACTTCGAGATCATCATCACAACGGCTATAGGTTGGGGCCGGAGGATAGTTTGGGCTACTTGTGATCCTGCTGCATGCGCTAATGCAGTGGGAGGGTCTGTGCAGGAGTGTTACGTACTTTTGTCCTCGCACCGGTACCCAGCCGAAAGCCATGTCTAAAAGCGATACCGCGAGCGCTTCGGCGTCCTTGCTCCTTACCAACCTATCTGTTATTCGATAAGCAACCTGTCGCTGATCACCCCGCCATGATATGCTAAAAAGGTGGAGTAGTGTAACATGGGGTGAAGGGGCAAAATGCGCGGCTCCCCAGGGGTCAAATTTCCAGCCCCGTTGAGCCTTGCCGCTACCGACCGAAGGACGCCAGCCGCGGCCAGAAGATAATGCGGTACGTCTGCCTGTTAGCACAAGAAGAGACACAGAGACCACTTACCCTGATCCCTCCTGCCTCTGAAACACCAAATTGCCTCCTTGCTGCTTTGGCAGAATAACTACATGTTAGGCTGCGACTCCTACGTTATGTGCATCACGTATCCTGGTGCCCAACTTTTTCGAAGATGTGGCCGCGGGAGTTGACTAAGCCGGCATTTCATCGCCTTGCTCAAGCCGAAAGGATCGATTATCATTAATTCAATATAATTACCTCCTATGATGAAATAATTGATCATTTTTGAAGCTCAAGAGTTTGCATATACACGAGCTGTATCGCATAGTTAGAAAATCAAAACCTTTAGTCAGGCTGAATCGATAGAGATCATGTAATTCAGCAACTTAGTCATTTCCTGAAGCCCTCCGAACTGGCACAGCCTTAAGGAAATGCAGGGTACAGTAATTTCGAAATCAGTTATACCTGCACTCTTGCGACTTCACCCCCGGAAATAATTCCGATGGGTGCTAACCCGTTCCGGATCACCGTCTCCAAGTTTCGACAGAACTGTTTTGATAATGATCAACCAATCACTGTGCAGCAGGTGGAAAATCATATCGTTTTTTGATGCCAACTATTTATTGACCATCCCTGGACACTCCTCTGTTGTCTCTGACACAAACCTCAATTGACTCCTCAATATACATAAATGTCTTAGCCCTCAGAATCAACATCCTAGCCTTGGCGTTCGCAGAGCTCCGAGATCGCCATGCTGCAATTCAACAACCGCCTTCACTGCCTCTATGGTCACAAATGTACGACAGAAATCACAGTGTTTCCCTTAGAATGATAATGGCAATGCTGATTGCCCATATTTATTTACTGTATACCGGTTTTGCTTGTGGAGAATCTACCTGCTTCGGAGACATGCCCGGCGTTTTGGCGGAAATTATTTTAGACGAGGATTGCAGCGCAAATGGTCTAGCTAAGGTAGGATCCAATTGGCTTCGAGAACGGCTCTTGGAAATATAGATGATGATTCATGGTTGTACAAAGGAGTAAAATAAACCAAAACGGCCCTTGCTTGAAACTCCGCCCCGACTGATATCTGTTACAAGAAAGCAAGCGTAAATGCTACCAAACATTGTCACGATATATAACCACCTATGGAACCCTTAATAGAATTTTGTATTCGGCGGGAGTCCCTCAGCCTGGTCATCTCTCTGTATTCGGTAGTTAGCACACTAAATGATTCCAATGTAGACAGCAACGAAACCCATACCAGAGCTTCCGCAAATCCCTTCACAAGCGCAATTTCGTGGTCGCAGCGGGCCAGCTGTTCAGGTTCAAAATCGGTGAAGGTCGTTGCAACATCAAAGTCAATCCAGACCAGCCTGTCGGGGTTTCCACGGACAAGGAGAAGGTTTTTGGGGTAGATGTCTCGATGGTGAACACCCGCCCTGTGTATCTCATGCATGCCCTCAATTGCCTGGGGATAGAGCGCATCCGAGTAGTTCACGCAGTTCAAACTCTCTGCATTTGGGAAATATTCTAGCAATATTGCTCTCGGCCATAGCTTGTCTCGGGCGAAAGATTGTAAAGCAGGCTGAAATGCTGCGGGATCCATCCGATTGATGTAGCCGTAGAATTTTGGCACGAAACCGCGTGCACAGGCACCAGAAGCCAGAAGCTTCTTGTAAGCATTTAACTCGCAGCGAAATCTGTTCAAATCACGACCATTTTCGGTATAACCAGGGTCGCCGTTGTCGTGGAAAAGCTTCAATGCATACTTTTGTCCATCCAGCTCTGCCTCGAATATTGCAGACGAATCAGAGCACGTAATCTGCCTGATAATATTGATATTAGAGATGTCCATGTTCTTCAAAGAGAGCGCTTCTTAGGTGCATTGTTGTCCTAAGAGAAGTCATATTTCTATCAAGGAGGTCGGAGCAGGTCAGAAAACAAAAAGTGGACAGGTCGTGGTTAATAATAGCGGGATTACGTAAGTTAAATGGTTTTGAATAATTTGCTAGTTATGGATCGCGAGAGGCCCAACCGCTGGATCTTGCGAATCAGATCCACTACATTGCCGCCGGTGGGAATCTCAAAGTGGGACTTGTTTCATTGGCTGCATGTAAGCGCCCGCTGTGACTCTGAATGAGAATACGGGTGCTTCTGGTCCTATCGATCATGGTCCTGATCCAACGTTCCAGTGAGCGCTTTCTTTCACTCTGCTTTTGCTAAGATATGCACCTCAAGTGAGCGCTTACTATTGTGCAACCACACCAATCAACCTACGTGCTAACCCCTCAACATTGCTTCCCCATCAAATAGAAATGTAACATTGGAGATTCATTCCCTATATATCCACTTCCTTTTCCCCCAAGCCTTCCATTTTGATTCTCTGTTCCCATTCCTCTTGTCTATTTCGACGATCAGCTACCAATAGGTATCTACCACGTGGAGCCGTTGCTTCTAAGTCCTATTCACCAGGTGTGATACAGCACCACTACAATATGAGCAACCAGTCTCTTCTGCAGTATCTCTCTGTTGCCCTCCCGGCAATTCCTATTCAAGGTGCTGCCCCATCGCGGAATACAACGAACCCCCGCTATGGTGCGGGGGACATCTCTCAGGTCGTCGATTGGCCAGAGTTCAATTATGCAACAATTATTCAACGATACGGCGGCATTTTGAACTCAAAGCAGATCGTGTCCGATCCTTTCAGGTCCCCTCCTGCCGCTATCAGAGATGAGCCTCATTTCCACCTTCGATTTGCCGAGCTGCTTCAACCGCGTGTTAGGCGCGCACTTCGAGCCGGGTTTGAGGAACTAGCACCCCGGCTCCAGCAACTGAACCTTGTGCCGATCACATTTGACGGCGGAGGCTCTGCAGCGTACGTCGACCAGTTTCGACCAGACACTGCATTCGTCGTCGTGGGGGGGACCTACGCCGACAGCACGAACCGAGCCCCAGGAGACATGAAGGTCTCGTGGAAATGGCGTTCTGACTACCGGCATTCGCAGAACGCCTTCTTTCAAGAACAGTACAAGCAGGTCCTGGCGCAGGTGAATTTCTATATGGGCCAACACAAAGCGCGCCATGGGTTTGTGCTTACTAATACCGAACTGGTTGCAATCAAACGTATCGATACAAACGGCCGTTTAGCTGTCTCTTCGGCGATTCCCTGGACAGCTGGAGGCCATGGTCAGCTTACTGTGCTAATGGGAATATGGTATCTAGGGATGCTTGCAGCCGAAGGAACCAACTGGACCCTGTAACCCAGTTGCCTGTTTCTCATCTATTAGACCATAGTCAATATCAATTTGGAGGTTTCACCTAACATCCCTCAAAGATTTATGGTGTTGTTCGCGAAACAAACGGTTATATATATATAAATGAAGTAGTGCGTGGGTGAGCGACCCCAGTTACCGGGGGTAGGGGCATATTCGAAGGTTCTGTTCCATGGTTCGGTTTGCTGAAATTGTGAATCGTCATTCATATAGGAGGGACTATAAGTCATTGCCTCGGGATGATAAATGGCGCTGATCGACCTAATGTTAATGCCATGTTCATGTCGGCTCAATACACCTAATGAATACGTCACATTTTGGGGAAGCTGCGGCTGACAGAACAAATTAAATGATCAGCGACGACATGAGTCTACGCCACAGGACCGCCTGTCACACTCGGGTTTAAACCTTGTCCATTTATGAATCTCAAAAGGAAAAGAATACTTTATAATATTCCTCATATCTTTACATGCATACTAATCTAATCACGCGATATTAGTCTGGTAGAGATACCCATTCAAGCTGGCCATGCCGGTCCTGAGTTAAGCCAGTATGCTTACTTCTTTCTACAACAATCAAATATACAGCTGATAGATATATTTTCCTGAGAATACTACATTCACTCGTCTGGCGTGTCTCCCTACGTCCTCCGGCAAGGCTTTCGTGGTGGCTGCTTCTGGATTGCTCCTTATATTGTTCCGTGCCGGAGTACTTACTGCAAATTGCATGCATCCGCCTGCTTCGGTTTCTGTCTCGAGGAATTCCTGAGTATCGGTCCGCACTCGTTTCTCCCATGGTGCTATCCCTGCGTATCGCCTCCCGCCAGCCCGTACTACCGATCGTGAACCTCGAAAAGCGTACGATTGCACAGGCTGGGGAGGGATTGGAAAAGCTGCCCAAGCTCAGATGCCACAAATTTCACCCATCCAAACAAAGCCTGAACTAGATGACGCTGTGGTGCAAATCATCTCCTGCAGCTCCTCAATCGACTCGCATACGCCAACTCCTGAAACATCACCGTAGTCCAAATGGCAGATCACCCTCAAACTGGAGATACAGCATCTGCCACAAGCTTTGCCGTAGGAGACATATAAGATGCGCGTATCATACGTGATTAGAACTCTATTGAGACCTCCTACTTAGATGAGATTAGCACACAATATTCGTCCAAATGAAGCTCTGCCCTGGTTTCCAATAACAAAGCAAAGTATAACTATCTTGCACACCAGATATATGTCTATACAATAGAAGATATATTGTATAATCATAATAACAATAAATGGTGCTTTTTTGCTAAACATTGCGCTAAACGTCATATTGTACATATCTATCACTGCTATATTGTATTGAAGACAGCAGCCAACGACTTGCAGACGCTTTTTTCACACTTAACTGACACAAACGGAAATTCACTGATATGGCCTGCGTTTAATGAGGACAGACCCAGATTGTATGTTGCATGCATTGTGTATATCCGTCATCAACCACAACTCTCGCATCAGCAACGGGCAATAAGTAGTAACCGAAGCAGCCTCCCCTCATAGCAGAACTCGATTAAATCAAGCGTACTCTCCATGGGAAACAGCATTCCAATTGATCCAAATAGAAAAGAAGTTTGCAATGTTACCAGTAGCGCAGGACTCAATGGTCAACCAAGATCGCCTGCGTGGCACTGAACTGTGTTTGTTTCCATCACATCCTTGATGATGACTTGCTGACCACAGATAGGGCAATTAGCAGCCATGGGGCAAATGCTAATTCTTGGTGTTCACCTTTGCGCGATGACCGCAATGCCCGCCGTACCTACGGTGCCGTATGTATCAGGAGAATTCTGGATTCTCCCGTCGGGTATGTCTCCCGTTATCTTTACCCCGGTAGATATGCTTCCCAGGCAGGTGCCGTCGTGTCCCCACTGAAGCCACCGCATGACCGTAATAGGCTTAGCTTACTACGCGTCACCCGCTAACCATCTCTTAACGAACTGTGCTTGTTGGCACACTTACATGAACACTGGATTAGTTGGTTAACTAGTTAACTATCTTTTGCTTATGAACAAAGCTAACTTCTCGTGCTCCGAACAGTATCCCACGAAATATTCGTAATGGTAATGAATCCCACAAGAATAATGCCTGCTTTTTGATTTCCTTTAACCTCAAGATGGCAGGAGCCATCAGAGTTGTTCGCCGCCAGGAGCCATTACCATGATATTATGGCGACTCGCTTAGTGTGCGGATTTCGTGTGTGACGTGAATACAGTCGGGTCGAGTTGGAGCCTCTCCATTAGGTCCTCGGGGGTGAAAGGGGGTGCTCTCTGACTGGAGAAGATTGGAGAAGAAAGCCGCGCTTACCCGATCCAGGGTAGACTTGAAGTCATCTAGAATGACTGTGTCACACAGGTATTTGGACACAAGAGCAAACTTACACCACGAGTGTCAGTGAGCAGAACAGGCTTTGTTAATGTTAATAAGCGGAGCACACCTTCCAAATAGGTTCCACGCCAGTCGGAATGGCGAGGTGGACTGCACCGAGGACGTCAAAACTATCCACAATAGTCAGAAGCACGGAGATGACCAGCAGGAATATCATGATGCCGAATCGGGGACTCGTGCGAATTAGGTCACAAAAGGTACATCGATATGCATGCTTAATATTGTAAAACAGCAAGCAGGTCGCGATGATCCACCAGGGATCCCTTCGTCCGCACAGTTAGCACAGCAGAACAAGCGAGTCTAACATGGGGGCTGCAGCCGAGAGCGGGCCTACCGGAACAAGGGCTCAAAATATCTAGTTGTTATGAAGAGTGGTTTATTGTAGTTGAAGAAGGCGAAGTTTGCATAGCCCTCCAGGATCCAGTATACCTGTGCTAGCAGCAAGGTTGCTAGATAGAACCGACTGCCCCAAATATTAAAGAACGATCGAGCCTTCATCCAGGCAATAAGATTGTGTAAAGCTGCCGATACATTCAGACTAACAGCGCTGGCGGATAAGTACCAGCCATATGCTGGTTCATGCAGAAAGATGAATGTTCCGTGGAAAGCAGCTAGCAGCAACTAAAGATTTCAGGATAAGCTCATCATTCACAGGTGGATGAGATACTTTACCTCAATGATAATGAATTTATGAATGACCTTCTTTGACTTCATATTCGCTGCGGTAATCACAGTCATCACGGCTAGGGATCCTACCATGAAACCTTGCCCCCAGCCTTCAAGGACCAGACTGTTGGTATCCTGTGGGCGGCTGGGGCTGGCATTGGATGAAGAAGCTATAGGTGCCATATGGTCGAACCCCTTGAGCCAGCGGCGAAAGATTTATCGAGAATTGGACGACCGTTTCAGCATTGGTGCGTTTATATACGATTTCACAGAAGTGGATACCAGCCTTTCCACTCCTTGGCTCTAGTACTGCTTCAACAGTGGCCAGCGGTTACATATGTGGCAAATGATCTGCTTGGGCAGGTTGTATAAACTACCTTTCGTCTGTTGTATCTTAATTGGAATGGATGTCGAATAGACACTGGAAGCTTACCAAAAGTTTTGCCAGATTATTCGTAAGAGGCTCAGGTGATTTAGTGACACCCATGTTATATGTTGCAGGCCGCTTTTACAGACAAGTCGATCAACGTACCAGGGGTGCTGGTGTCATGGCTTACATGTTATAGCTCGGCCTCTGGAATATAATTTCTATTGTATACTACAAGCCGAAAGAAGTACTCGACCGTTGTGTTTTTCCCGCCAATGAAAAGTCCTAGGATCGGGATAAGGTAGCTGTGGGCCATTCCCAATCCATGGAATGCACACAACAGACGATGGTTGTGACCGTAGTCTGCGCAGGTAAATCCTTTCATGTGCAAAAGGTAGCAGGTATGATAACTACCTTTCCCGCCAGACACATTAAGCACATGCAACGCCTGGAGCAGGCCAAAGTACTCGATTGTAGTGCATATTTCGATGAGCGCCATGAAGCAGACAAAACATTTGACCAAGCATAGCGCTAAAAGCGATGGCTGTATGACCGCATGGCTGGAGCGTGAGATTCATACTGTATGAACGGTAATCACAAAGTTATTAGAGTCCAGCTCTTCTTTCTTCGCCCCCAAGAGCCTGCGGCGTTAATTCCACCCCTAATGAAGCTAAAAACAGTAATCACTGGTTATTGCTTTCATCTTCCAGCGCTGCTGAAAGCTAAGCGGAATCCAGAAGGCAAGATATCCTCAATCTCTTGGGATATGCTGCACTTATCCCTTTTTTTCCGGTTGGCGCTTTGAATCATGAGGCTCCAATATATGCTGACCACTGTCCCTCTGTAGACCACGAATAGTTGTCAATAGGATTGGACGGTAGTGGTACTGACAGTAGCCTTGGGTAACTCACGCGAACACGATTCCAGCTGTGGCTATTCTGGCAGCCTTTGGTCGCTGCTTGGTGACTTTCGAGGCTAGGTGGATTGTAAAACTGTGCCTTAGGACGGTCCTCGGTCGCACTGGGAAGGTGCCTCCGGCGAAAATGATTCATTTTCTTGGCATAAGTTGGAAAGATTTTGGAGCATCCTACCATGGGACAAACATAAATCTTGCGAGGCAGCATTCTCTCCCCTCTCGACCCAGGTTGAATCTTGTGTGTGATTGTATCTTTTTCGGTCTTGCCAGAAAAGCGACGCGACGGTCTATACTCTATCTCAGTGAGAAGTAGCAAAGCATTCACTGCAAGCATCTGACCTTCGATTGTCGCAGAACTTCTCTCCATCGTTGGCATGGGCGGGGTCGAGAAGATCGTCTATGTTAATCCTTTCTCGTGTCGATGTGACCATGACTAATGTAGATATGATACAGGAGAGGGTCAACAAGCTTACAAGTCTTGAAAATATTTGTGAGCTTTTGGATGTGTCTTGTATATAGTGGTCTATCAAAGTATTGAAAGCGGAGATCAGCTAAGAGAACAGACAAGCGACTCGGCCGGATATATAGAAGAGACAAACAAACAGAGCAAACAGGCACCGGATCATCTCGGATTTCGCTGTTCATGCAATGCAGCTGCCTCGGGTTCATTCGCAACGCATCGGTCGATTAGTCTGGGCCTGAAGAAAAAAATCTGCAAGGAAATCTGCATACTGAACTTACATGCGTGAGCCATAATTCCAGAATACGAAGTGATACTCGTCCGTAAGTAGTACTGACGGGTGAACAGGCGGGTAAAGGGGAAAGGCGGTGAGTAGGAGCGGCCAGTGAGGAAATTGAGAAGCCGTGTGCTGTTCCAATGCTAAAGCCGGCTGGCAAAGACATGAACCAGCTGGAGTCATGGACCAGGGACTGGTACTGTATGGAAGGTAGGATAGTGCGAAGCAACAATCACTGCACTCATGTGTTGCTTAGGGAATCGATAGGCCACTGCTACTGTGCAGCGACATCCTTGCCAAATTGAATTTCTCAGCTAGCAGTACAGCTCGCTGGAAAGCGCGCATTAGCCTCCCCAAGGGTGACGTCGGCTCTATGCTTAAACGATGGTTCCTTCTTGAGCACCATTGTAACGTCCATTTTCTCCGCCAATACCATCTACCGAAGATACTGAACTGTATTCATATTAGTCTCATCCTTGACGCTGCAACAACTCCAGGCCAACATACCAGGAAATTGTAGACGATTCTTGGTTATGGTGGGCTCGATCCAGCGATATAAAGACATGCAAGCTGTGCATAGTCTCTGCTAAGCTTAAGTAGCGAGGCTTTTGAGGTTTCCAGATTTCGGCCGGCACTGCTACTATCACTGCTTCAGAATGGCCCATGCATGAGTGAAGCCCCCAACAACATCCTGCTCTGCTGAATCGGCTCGTATTCTTCCAGTCAAGAGTGCTAGTGATATGAAACTGCTTATGTGTCAAGTCTCTGGAGCCTAGTGGACTGAATAGCATTAACAGATTGCTCAAGCAAAATTACATCTTCCCTAAAGCTGCAAAGATATTTCATACCTTACACACTAGTAGAACATAACTCAAAGGTATCTTGTTTCCCAGTCTGGTTTACCCAAGCTATCATAAATCGCTCTCCAGCAGATGCTTACAAGCAACGCAGAATAGCTTCATAGGGTCTGGTTTGCCAGCGCGCAGAGCATGGCGGTGAGACTCTCATTCCTCCAGTGAACCCCAATAATATAACCGGGAGTTACACATAAGACACTAGCTAATGAGGGTGTGTCCGGCCAATCCACTCCACAAGGGACACCAGAATAAAATTGGTATGCACTTCATTCAGTGACTGTGACAGCGGGGTGTCCATCCGAGGAAGACGCCTAGGTGGAGATGATGCCGGGAACGCGTCAAGAGTCTGTATTGAAAGGTTGATTTCATGAGCGAGGCATTGCAGCATGGCGACAAAAGGCCACCACGCTGACTGCTTCCCAGTATGGACCAGGTCAGCATAGTTCTGTGTCATTAGGAAGGCTCCGCCAACCCAGTAGAGCCTAGGTGCCAGGAAAATGGGATCTTGACTCTCCAAACTGCGGTCCAACCAAGCTCTCGAAAGATAAACGACCACGTTAGTGAGATTTGAGAGGAGTGATCGGAGATGAGACAGGATTAGAATGCCGGATGGATGGTGGACACAAGTCGAATGGGTTCGCAGAAGGAGGCACTCGATGTCACTGAGTACGAGTCGTGTGCTTGTTTGCAGAGGATATGCACTAACCAGCGCTGCCTCATGAGAGGCCCCACGGCATCGGGAATGGCAGTAAGCATCGAGCTCTGGCCATGGAAGGTCTGCTTGTGCCTCCATGGGATATGAACAGACTGCGAGAAACTGATATGCCTGCCTCAGTGTATCGGAAGCCTCGGGTGATAGGCACTGCCAGATGTTCGATGCCGGCAAAGCCGACCAAACCTTCCGGCAGAGCTGTATCAATGCCATCTCCCTCGCTTCGCTACTTCCTTCAGCATCTGTGCCCCGGATTAGCGCGTGGAGTGAGTCCGCCAGGCGGCCTACAGGCTCGGTTTCAGGGGCCATGGTTGGACTGGCCGGGCCAAATAGCCACAGCCGAACGCCGAGTCCGGTGAGGAACGAAGACAGACTGTGGGCACCGATGAGGAGTCGGACATGGTGCAAATAGTCTCTGGGACTGACACTGGGAGTGGTTCCTCTGTTCGGCATCTGAGCAACCGTTGCAAAAGGAATGCAGCACAGGAGGGCGGAAAATATTGCTGCAAGTGGTATTCCAGAAAGGGCCTGCACCCGTGTCAGCTAATAGCAGTTCCGAACCTTGGCGAGAGCGTTACGAACTCATTGATGTCCCTGGATGCGGGTTGCATGTGGTCCTACATTATGTTAAGTTACTGCCATAGCAGAAGCTCGAGGTTTTCATTAGGAACATGCAGTCCACTTACCATTGCAATCCTTTATCGGGTGCAGTTGCGTATTACTTGATGTCCCAGAGCCCTGCACTCCTGGAAGGTTGAGATGGCTAAGTAGCAAAGCACAAGGCCTCATTTATATTTACAGATTCTCCTACGTATGCTATCCACGACATTCCAGGCTCTTGTATTCTGGTATGTATCACCTTCCGCTATGTAGAGGCCATGGGTCAGCTGCCTGGATATTCTCTGCTACTTCCTCATATCTATGTCATTGTTTGCACAGATACTGTGGCCGCTTGGCCATTCTGGGCTATTTCATACTTGCCGCTTGAATTGTGATTAGACTATATGCTGCATGTTACTTGCATTAGTATCAGATGATGTAGGGGAACACACTCAATCAAGCCTGAAACCTTGGCCCGGGAGAGCCTACTGGTGTGATCATCAGAAAATAGTAAAGAGCTATCCATGGCTATCGGTTGAGAACTTGGATTTCCATCCAGGGCTCTGCAATCGGCCAGACTCACTAAGAATAGATTATTGTACGAAAGCTCTTGGCCTGTTCGTGCTGACTCTTGAGACACGCTTGTACACAAGCGCCAAGTGTGGGAACGGGCCATGCTATCTCTGTATGCAAACATTGCAACAATCTTGGGCCTACTTGCCTTCTTAGAATAGAAGCATGGGAAACAGTTCTTGGGTGTAGATAATACCCTTGCAAAGTTCCTTGTCGGATCCTACGGCTTAGAAGAACAATCACCGGTGTTAAGCAGTGGTTTAATTAGGTAACAGGTGCAGGACTATGAAATCTTATTGAGATATGAAGCCTAAGGAGCAAAACTACCCACGTACTGTTGAGTATCGTCCACCTAGGCAGACCAATCATCAACGCTCCAATTTCGCGAACAGTACAGAAAATACTCTATGGAGAGTAAACTTGGGATATGTTGAAGGCCATCTAATATATCATAGAGCCCAATCCCCGATTGGTGAAAAGTGTGTGGTGCTGAAGGGTAAATTTCCCATATGACTGTTATGGCTGTTGAGCGATCTTGTCGGACACTCTTCAAGATCGTTGGTCGCTTACAGCCGATTGTCAATAGAAGATCAACGGGCCGTTCAGCTTTCTCGTCCCCGCAGGCTGAGTATCAAGCCTCTGGTCTTGCTGTTCGCCACTAACAGTTTTTGTTTACCATAGCGTTTCAATGACCATGGTCACTTTCACGAAAGACGCCGCCTGACTGGTGCTCGCGACCGTATCATGGAATATTCAGCTACTATCATAGGCTCTCTACGCGACGAGGACTCAATAATTTCAGACTACCATCTCCCTGTCGTCCAGATCCCGCTCCATGAGCTTTGGTGGTTTGCAGGGTGCTCATAGCCACTGTCGGTCATATTGTAGCTTGTCAAGGCTACGAAAGATCACGCATCTTTCATCAGACTTGTTGGCGGGGCTGCGTATCATGGCACCGGCAGCTGACTGTCAGGTCAGTCGACTCGGGTGTTGTGATACCTTTGGTACATTGTTTATCCGGCACCGGTGGGGCTGAAGACCAGCTATCCAGCGGGGAGGGCAGAGAACGTCTAGCGTGGTGCACATCTCGAGAGGAGACCGAGATAATCTTATGTAATTCACCAGCTCCTCGGTCCTTTGGAACAACAATGTCAATGCTGGCAGCAAGGTAGGTAAGCCAAGGTTCGATGGCTGAGGGGCGAACCCACTCACATCAGAAGTACGGGAAATAGACACTCCAGGGAGTAGACAAAACGGTCAATTTGGTTAGGGATATTCACGGCATGCTGCTCAACAAGCTGGAATGGGTACGTCGCAGCGCGCACAATGCCGACCAGACAGAGGCCCGAGAGGCGTATCTCAGTCGACCATAACAGATACCTCAAAACCGGTCGCATGGAGGAAACGATCAGCGCCGTCTGATACGCCTTCCGAAGGAATCCGATCAGCAAGACGGAGCTGTATGTTTCGGCGATGGCAATCGAGCTAAAGTAACCGATATGAAGGAAGTTGATCGCCCTGGTCAGCGGCACCGACCCGTCGAGGATCTGGATCGCGCGCATGGTGGCGATCGCGACGCGTATGACCACCACCATGCCGAGCGCGGTCCAGAAGGTGCTCTTGTAGAAACACCGTGCGCGTCCATGGAGCATGTGCACCAGGATCTGATAGCTGTACAGCGGCAACCCCGCTTCCTGGAGCTGCAGGCTTGGGTCAGCTCTCGCTTCCCGCCCCCAACGCCCGGGCCGGTCACTCGCCGGAGCACGGACTTACCAACCAGAAGATATCTGCGAAGACGCTAGCGATGGCCTCGGGTAGCGGTGCACTGGTTGTATAGAAAGCATAGTAGCAGAGGCCGTTTGCGACCGCACAGGCGATTGATGTGCACAACGGGACCGCGTGTAGAGGACTGAAACGGGTGATCGCAATGGCCCAAAGACTAATTCCGGTTAGGCAGACACCGATCGTGCTCAAAACCGCGACGCTAGATTCAAAGTACGGGAGCAGGTACTGTTTCTGTTCAAGCTGTACATTGGATCCCGACGACATGATCACGACAAGCGCATTTGATTGGGACTCTCCCGCGATCAGCACTGTCCAAGCACGGGGGAGCAGGCTTGTCTTATTCGAGCCTGAGACAATAGTAACTCCTAGCGGTGAGCGAGCAGCACCACAACAGAATCGAGCAGCTGGAGCATATGGACTGTTCCAGGCTGGTCCGGGCAATGTCCCGGAAGGTATGTATTGCAGTCATCAATCTACGGCGCGCCCAATCCCACAGCCGACTAGGACCCTGCAGGTGGGTTCTGGGAGATTTTCCGGATGTGGTAAGGCTTTTGCACCTCTCGATCAGATCCAACTCCCAAGGTCACCGGTGGAGCTTGGCCCAAAGCGGCAAACCGACAAGCGTCGGTGGAGCGATCCGCCGAAACGGATGATGGGACGCCCCGTAACCATTTTCGGCCGTAAGATCTATCTTCTACAGCCAACCATAATCCAAGCAGTGTTGCAAGCTTTTTCCGCAAGTGGGACCCGATCGACGCAGTCATTCTTGGCGATCTATCCCAGAGACAACTCCATAGTGATGGACGGATTTGCCTTGCCGGTCGAGTATGACCCTCTGTGGCGGGGAGAAATTATCGCGCATTGTGTGCAAACTCGTTGTGGAGGGGGGGCAAGTCTAGAAGCAAATGTACGCGTCATGCAACTGAATGCCACTTTGCGTTTGTCTGGACAGGATCAGGCAGAGCGCTAACCAGTCGTTGGGTTACGGAAGCAAAATCACTCCCACGTACAGCCACCAAGCCACCAGGTTCTTTTCCACCCGCCTTGGCAGGAATGCTTGACTTCTAGTCCCGTGACGCGGTTGCCGACCGGAGCAGGTCTGCGCCTCTGGCTGCTATCGATGGTCACGTGGATAGGGAAGGGGCTCAGTAATGGCCGTGCACAGGGGCATCATCGTAGCAGACAATAGTTGCGCAGTTCTCGCTCTACGCTTCTGATGCATTGGGAATATTCTCTGGTCATTCTCCTGGGGGCCTGCGCGGTCAGCGTGGACGGCTCTCCCCAGGTCGATCTGGGCTATGCTCGCTACCGCGGGGTTCGACTGCCTGCCGGGGTGGATGAATATCTTGGGATGAGGTACGCAGCACCTCCCCTAGGCCAGCAAAGGTTCCGTGCACCAGGGGATCCGAGCAGCACATCATCCATTCAGGATGCATTCGAGGTAGGCGACCCTCCATCGCAATCCCATCAAGGCGCGTATTGACAGACTGGGCGGCGGCGTAGTTTGGGCCAACCTGCATCGGCGTCGGAGAGGAGATAAGCCCGCTTGTGGGGGAAGACTGTCTGTTCATCAACGTGTTCACCCCCTCCCACGCAACCACCCTCTCCAGACTGCCGGTGTGGGTGCACATTCAGGGCGGCGGTTATGCATCCAACGCCAACGCCAACTTCAACGGGACGAACGTCATTCAACATTCGGGCTACGACCTCGTGTTCGTCAACTTCAACTACCGTGTCGGGGCCCTGGGATTCCTGGCCAGCGAGGAGATCCGGCGGGATGGAGACCTGAACGTGGGATTGCTAGACCAGCGAAAGGCCCTCGCATGGGTCAAGCAGCATATTAGCCAGGTAGGTCACGGTCCGAACTGCTATAGCGCAGGCGCTGACCTGCTCGGTTGTAGTTCGGGGGCGACCCGGACCACATTATCGCTCATGGTGATTCCGCCGGCGCGGGTTCGGTGACGCATCATATGACCGCGTATGGCGGCCGAGCGGAGGGACTCTTTGCCGGTGCGGTGCTGGAGTCTCCATTCTGGCCCACACTGCGCACGGTTGCCGAGATGGAATTCCAGTACACACGGTTTGTACAGCGCGTCGGCTGCTCGGATGCATCGTCTGCCTTGGCGTGTCTTCAGTCTGCGGACCTGGCAGCGATACAGCAGGGCAACGTGGTGGACCCATTTCCAGACGCCGCCGTGGATCCGCCCCCGCTGTGGTATTTTCTGCCCGTCATTGACGGTGCGGTGGTGCAAGACCAGTTGTCTCGGCTTTTCGATCAGGGCAAGACCGTGAAAATTCCCGTGCTCGTTGGTGACGACACCAACGAGGGGTCGACCTTTGCTTATAACGCCAGCGACGCGTCTGACATGTCACGGTTTCTCAACGCCAACTACCCAGGGCTATCATCTGCCAGCCTGGCCGCCATCGGTGATGCATATCCTCGCATGCGACCCGTGGCGGATCATGCAGCCTATTTCCCGTCCGCATCTGCCGCCTATGGTGACGCTGCCTTTACGTGCCCGGGCAATCGCGTCGCAGCGTCCATGGCAGATCACCTCCCGTCCGGCAGGGTTTGGAGCTACCGATACAACGTGCGAGCCCCCGAGCTGGTCGATGAAGGCCTGGGTGTGCCGCATATCTTCGAGCTGAGCGCCATTTTCGGAGTCGGCTTCGCCGGTAATAGCGAGATCACGAGCTACAACGGGATCAACGCGAATGCGGTCGCCACCGTGATGGATTATTGGATCAGTTTCGTGAAGGCACTGGATCCGAACCCTCGCAGGCGTAGCCAAGCACCGCGCTGGGAAGCGTGGAAGCCCGGCCTGGGGCAACGGCTCAAGATACAGACGAACACTACCGCGATGGAGCCAATCCCGCCGCAGCAAGCGGATCGATGTTCACTGTGGAGCGCACTGGCGCCGGAAATGGAGATTTAGTCGATGGCTACGAGCGGGTTTCCCGGCATGGTCCCTCTCGTTCCTGGTATGTTGTATGTGGTATGTCACGGGGCGGTCCAGCGCTCCAGCCCGCCCTTCAAGCTCGCACTTCGGCTCCCTCTACTCTGGCTTAGAATGATATGTACATGTTTAAAGTTTTGTATCGTTCCACGGCAACATACACTGGTGTTAAGAGGCAGCCCTGACTAGGCTCCGAACTAGGAAATATTACAGACGGTTACAGTAGTAAGACCCGGACCCGTGTCAGGGTTGCCTTGACTATGATAGCCACATTGCAGGAGCTTGGCTCATCTATTGTTAAAGCGAATCCACAGAATCAAGAGCACCGTATAATAGATAACTGAGCAAGACCCGGCACGTGTACACGGTCCTTAGCCCGCGGTTATGCGGGAAAATCAGGCATGCATTTGCCGCTCACTATAACGGCCCCTGCTTCATCGCCTGCGGCATTTACTATGTTGACGAAGCCTGCGCAAGCAAGGTCACCGCTCCGTGCTAGTTGGCTGTCAACATAGCTTGCCGCATCTCTGAAACCATCCTGGCAACCCTTGATGGTCAAAGGTGCCGAGTCCGTGCAGGAGGCCAATTGGTTCTTGGCGGTGAACTCAAACGACCCGAAGAAGTCGTTACTCTCGACAGAGGGGTTAGCGCACCTGGAACTAGAGGTTAGCCACAGCCACCGTTCTGGAGGGAACCATCCCACATACCCATCCTTGACAAGGGCCTCACAGGCCGATTGGAGAGAAGATGAGGAAATATCCGGATGCCCACAGCGCTCCGTAAAAGAACAATAACCAATGGTCTTGTAGCTGGATTCGACAATGCTGCCCCAACCAACGTTGTTGGTGGCAGTGGCACGGACTTGAGAAGGGTCTGTATCAGACGCAGAGCCTATGTCGTCTCTGGAGCTCGTGGATGCTGTAAGGAGCGTCGTGGATGTCGAAGATTTTTCCACTGTCTCCGTATCAGGGGCGGCCGTCGAGGGAGCATCGCTCTCTGTTACAGTAGCCAGTGTGTCCAAAACAGTAAGGTCCTGTGGGCTCCGAGAACGCGAAGGAGACGTCGATGTGGTATGTACACGGAGCCACGAGTCAGAGCCAACCGGGTTTGGAAGCCGTGTTGCTGATGCTATCATTGCTAGGGCGCTGGACATCGTAGGTGTATCCGCTGGTCTTGTTGACAGGGAACCTGTCCCTGCGGCGGTGGCACTAGGCAGAGTCGGACTAGCGGGCGAGCAGAACAACCCCTGCTGAAGCATTAGCACATGCGAGACCACAGTCAATCCGCCCGTCTGCCTACAGGGCTCGCAGAGCAAGTTGCTGAATTGACCCTGCCGGTCCAGTCAGCAGCCGAGGAAGACGGTCCCAGACCGCCCTGATTCATGCTCGCACTGGGATTCTCGATCGTCTTATGTACAGTATGTGGCGTGGCGCTCGTCTGGCCTGGTCTTGGATGGCTGGTGGAATAGAACTTCGATGTTGGGAGCTGGTCAGATTCGTGTTCAGGGATAATGTGGATATCGAAGCAGGTTATGTATATCTATCACGAGTGTTCCGGAGTCCGTATGAGTGCAGATGCAGGTGTGGGGTTAGATCATTATAAGTCATACCAAAAAGCCGTCACGATGTCTTTGGGTCGTATTCCACATCCAATACACCGTGAAAAGATCAGTGGCCTGGGCTGGGACCTGGAACGCGTGCTGACATTCCGAACCGGCGTCAGACGGGAACGCATATTCTGCCAGGTCTGCTGTCTGGGCATCCACAGCAGAGCTGTGGTGATCTCCCACCCTGCTTTTATCGCCCGCCTGCAGGGGGGACCTTCGAAGCTCGGCCAGTGTGGTTTGATCAGGCACTTCGCGGAGGTTTGCGCCGTACCAGTGAATCTCCCCCACAGCGGAACGATTGTGCCACGTGTCTGGCGCATAGCGCGGACATATCAACGAGCCCGGCAGTGCCTCAAGTCGAGGCCATTGGCGCTGCTGGAGCGGCACGCGTTGATTGTCTCCGCAAACCAGGGCCTGTGGCCTATCGTCGAGGATGGGGTTGGTCCCGCTTGTGCCCGGAGCTAGTTGCCTCAGTGTCTATAATGGCTGCAGTCTCATCCGAAAACATACTGAAATTGCGCATATATCCTGGCTGGCCCTCTGGTAGACCGTGAATAACGTCCATAATCTGCAAGCTCTGTTACTTGCTTAGTGACGTCCTTGGTCGTTACCGCCTAGACGCTCGCCTACCTGGATCCATGCCCAAACAACCGGAACGTAGAGAACGACCACAAACGGCAGGATGACTAGGTGGCTCGCGTGAAGCATTTTTAATAGGGGTTTCGAATGATTGATGCCAGCAAAGCGAGAGATGAGCCAGCCGTCCAAAGAGTAGGAGCGGGGCAGCCGGTATTTATAGGCTCATATACTTTTAAGGAATTCCCGATCACGAAAGTATTCCTAGTGACATTATGGAAAACAAGAAAATATCCGTATACCTATTTATATCGGTCGCTAAATCTACGAATCGAGCGATGCCCTCACTGGCTACCGACCACTGAAATTGCGTTCTGAGGAATTACGGCTGTGGCTTTCTCAGGGCTTATTTGCTGGAAGATCTAGCCAGGGGGCGTTCTACCTGGTAGTCCTTACAGTAATACTTGAATCCCACTGAACCAGTTACAGGTACACTGTTCTTGCACATGGCTGAAGGGAGGCATACAACCCGACAGCTATTGCTGTTGAGTATGCCGCCTTCAAAGTAACTTGCCGCGTAAGTCACTGCACAGTATGCCCGCAGGTGATTATCTGCAGAACAATGGAAGAATTAGGTCATCTGAACCAGCATAAATTCCACCGCCCTGTTCCCCATCTGTTTCAGGTACTATATGATACCTAACGTCCTAGCTTGGACTCGTGCCCAAAAGGCGTTTGTATATGTGTCATGGCTTTGTTCCAGCCTGCCAGCCCAATATGCGAACGGAGGAACCGTGGGCTGTGCTGTAACAGTCCCCGTCTGATCTTTATGATTTTCCTTGTGCCAAGTACGTTTGATTACATAATACATCACAACGGTCTGCATGGAAGGTGGTGGGTCAGTTTTTTCGGCTATTGTGGATTCCCGAGGGTATATAGCGTATCGCTCGTGATAGGTCCCGAATTGATTAGAATGACATGAGCCCAGTTTAGACTCGCCATTGGAATGCGATATTGATCTTGGCCGGTCAGAGGTTATAGTTTACTATGTGGCTGGGTATGGTTAGTTTGCGCCTGGTTATCTTACCAATGTGGATTAGACCTGTGGCTATCCTCTAGGACAGTCCAACCGCCGTCTCCCTTGAGGCAGCTTGGTACCACCCTGACCCTTTTCTCATATGGCAGAGTCAGTG
Organism: Aspergillus niger; assembly: GCF_000002855.4. Lineage (NCBI taxonomy): Eukaryota > Fungi > Ascomycota > Eurotiomycetes > Eurotiales > Aspergillaceae > Aspergillus > Aspergillus niger. Next base: position 2,823,887 of record NT_166524.1, read on the forward strand.
GCCGACATGGACATTCTATACAGTATTTATTCCAGTTAGTTTTGGTCGTAGCACTGGTCTGCTTACAGTACATCCTCGATCGGTCCATAAGCAGTTTTCCAGTTGAGACTGGCAGTATGTACAGTCATAGTAGGCATTCGACGCGATCCGTCCATTATGGTGGAGTAGATCGAGTCAAGAAGCGCCTTCTCTGTTCTACTCTTAGTACAGTAGCAATCCAAGGACAATCTCCAAACTCTCCAAGCTGGCATGTATCAAAGTTCACCTGGTTCATCATGGGCAGAATACGTGAGCAGATGCTCCATGTAAAACCACTGCTCTGGCGGTTCAAATCCTACGATGTATAGGTTAGGGGAATTGCGGAAACTGTTCTAGTTTTCACAGTAACACAATCAATCCCTATTATATAACGCTGCCCTCCCAGCCTGTTCACAAGGATCTCATCATCTTCGCTACTATTAATCTGTAAGCCAAAGAGTTCAATCAGGGCTGAATCAAGATATATCGATAGACATCAATGCACCCGAAGAGCACGGGCAGCCGCTACCCCACAAGATCGAATGTGGCAACAGGGCCTTCGATCACTGCTGCTACCAATCCCCCGAGAGTGTCGTGCCTGTTGAGCGACCCCGCCAAAGCTCCCCCGCCTAGTGCAGTGGACAGCATGGAATCGAACAGCCTCGATCCTGAAGCTGCCCCAACTGACAAAATCAACAATGTGGCGGACTCTGCAGGAGATCCACCCATCAGGCGAGCCAGTGGACGGGCAAAGCTGAATAGCTTGGCTCGGGCATTCCCGAAACCTCCCGGACAGGGCCCACCAACAGCTTGGGCCCTGGATGAGGATGCCACTGTCATTGCCATGCACGATCATGGAGAGAGGTGGGAACAGATTAGTCAGTATTTACCTGGCCGTACTCCCAAGGCATGCGAATGCCGGTACGCCTTCCTCCGACACCGGCCTGAGTGGAACGAGAACTGGAAGAACAGCATAGCGTACTGGTACCAGCAGTGCGTGAGCCGTCATTCCCCAGACACGGTTGACTTGGCGAGCTGATCCTCGTGCCTTGTACAGATACAAGTCGGAGCTTTGGGCTCACGTAAGCGAGAAAACACGTCTTCCCGAGCGCGATATCGAAGCCCTGGTGTGGCACCTTGGACCATGGGAGATCGCGCGCCGCGCAGCAGTTGCACAACACATAGCTTGAGAGGGCTTCCGGTGTTGTCCCATCATAGTCCTGCTGTCTGGCGCAGATACATTTCCACTACCGATCTTAGGACCTTTATAACAACCACAGAAGTCGATGGACATTTGCAGCCGGGCGGTGGCAATCTATACTGCACTGCATCACGAAGGATTCTCTATCACCAACTGCCAATATAGTACGTATCCGTGCTACGGCCCGCATTGCAGTCTTGAACCGTTCCAGTACTAGATTATATGTCAGACGCCTACTAGTCCAGGATTAGTCACATTCCGAAGCACTCAGTAACGTTAATACGGGTACATTACGTATCAGAGGAGCCCGAATAGGCATTCCAAATTCTTAGACGAGTTGTGTTCGAGCCCTAACCAGGTGGTATGCTAGCCTGTCAAGGGCTCGCTGGCACATAACCGGTTAGTTCTGTACCGGTAATGTTACGTCCGTAAGATTATGGTATCTTAGATCCAAAAGCCCAGAATCGGCATCCTGAGAACACTCAAAGGTTGGATGCTAGCCCGCTAAGCGAGATGCCTTTCTTCCCTTTTATATACCTTGCGGCCATTATACTACGGAGAGTTTAGTAACTCCAGATCGAATAAAGCCAAGTTGGTAGGCAAGGATTGATAATCCACATAAGTTTTACAATACCTTCGTCAACCGTACCGGACAACTGCTACCTCAGCGCCCCACCGTGAAACGCTTTCAGCTCACTCGACAATCTCAGGATGGATCTTACTAACTACAGATGGTAACAAAGGAACCTGAAAGATCATGTAAGTCCAAGAACCGTGCTTATAAACTGTTGGCTCTAGCGCCTAACCCATATCCCTAGTGGGCCTCATCGTTGAGTAACGCATGGCCCAATTGTGCATTTCTCAGGATTCCTTTGCGGCACAGACGTTCTCCATGATGGCGAATGTCTTCCTCTCCAGAAGCTCCAGTAAGTCAAACAGTGCACCTTTCCGTTCTTTAGATTCGCTCCTAGCGAGGACATCAAAGGAACCGCTGGATTCTTTTGGACAAGTTATATACGCATAGTAGTGAGTTTTCGCTGGAAGAGGTTAGCATCATTAGAGGGGTAAGTGATGGATAACAGACCGTAATCACCCTCCTTTTCGACTGTTTCCCTCCCAGTTATGAGTTCGATTTCAGAGATGTCCGGAAATACTACTCTCGCATTCGCTTTGATTGACTCTCTGTTAACTTCTGGTCCACCCAACCCGGGCCCAGCATTAAGTACCTAGAATCTGCTGACGGAGCATCAATGCGTTCATCGTATCAAAATACCCAAAAAAACCCCCTCCAGGATAAACTGTCGCTGAATTCATATTGGAACCGACAGAGTTGCTATATCCAAATCCTGGACGTATACGAGCCGTGTGGGGTAATGGCAAACGAAGATATTTCTGCGGGTTTACCGTCCATCAAATAGCTAGTGGCCACGTGATGAATGGCTTTTCGTTGGTCCTGTGTCCTGGGGCATACCCAGCCTCGCCATAACAACATAGAATTCATTTACATTCCTCCATGTGCTAACATAGTATTGGAGTAGCATGTATTGGCATTTAGGGTTCGAAAACAACCCATTGTATGAATAATATGGTATCCACTTTCTGGCTCCTCTGTAGGTCGTCTTCCACATGAGAAAGTCAAACCCCAGTCTCAGGATACGGTATACCAGGAAAGGCTTTCCAAGGCCTTCATCTCTTGAGTACGGCTCAAACATAGCACACTATTCCAGCACCTAGTAAAAGATACTATAGCTCAGCTACTTACATTCCGAGTCTCAGGAAGTCTTCATAGTACCTGCCCGCTAATCCAAACGTACCATCGCACTCGAAGTATGAAGTTCGTGAGTAGAGAATGGTATGCACAAGACCCTAGGTACAGTATAGTATCGTAGTACTGCTTTTGCTTGTCTTAAAGAAAACTGACAATGTGCTGCAGCGGGATACAGTATGTATTGCCGACACCAGAAATATAGATGCAGAGGCGCGACACAAGGACCAGGCAGGCGTCACAAAGAAGGCAGTTGTTTGCAGATTGTTGGGGAGCCATGACTGGCAGCACAGAGCGCAGTACACATCATCCGCCGCTGTACCATCCATGATAAATATACCGTTATCATCGTCGCCTCGGTGGCGACTCTCGGTTCGGGTAGGATTCCGGGGCATAGCCAGTTTACTAGACTGACAAGACCCGTGACAATGTAGAACCCAGCGAGCACCACACCGTCTGCACGAGATAGGACCGACTGGTCGATACATCGGTCGTTGCGGACAAGGTAGAGAACCAGACATATACTGATTCCAACGAGGGTCACATTCCGGATTAGCCCAGGGTACAGCGGGTTTAGGTACAACAGAACACCCTTCACCACAAGAACAAAACACGAAAATTGGTTTGAATGAATGCGCAGAAGTAATAGGATCTCTGCAGTCTTAACTCTCAAATACTAGAAAGGTGAGTATAAGGTTCGAATCGAAACGAACAAGTCTGCATACCTGAGCCCACGTAGCATCCATGATACTGTATGTCCGGATTTAGATCTTGAGAGTAGTCGGGCACGAGTCGGATGGGCCCCCTTTATAGCCTTTCCCGTAGATGTAGGGGATGCCTGTTCCGTACACCCCATCCTGGGATGTACAAGCCACGGCGTCGTGTGTGGGTCTGGTCTAGCACTTCAACTATAGATGCTTGCGCGAAAACTACAGTCCCGACCAGTGGATCCAGGAATACGGCATAAATAGCCTTACGTTCAGGTACCACCTAGAGTAGAAGATCTCTGCTCCGAGTTTGCGGAGGCACTGCGCCGCCGTGAATGTTTTCCTGAATAATTGGCACCACTGGGCTGTACGCATTTCCCCAAGATACGGTATCATGCGGGTTTCGAAGAAAGGGAGGGGAAAGCTCTCCTCCGGTAAGCAGCATTCTGATAACGTTGTCGATGGTGCTGACGGTGAGCATAGGCCCAAAGCGTCAACCGTCACGGATCTCACACGACCATGAACTCCGCCCACTGTCTCTTCACAGCGAGCCGGACGACCGCGCGCGACCAGAACACAATGACTCTCCGGCTACAGTCCAGGTAGTCATACCACCAAGTTATACAGACACCGCCCATTCTACAGCACCTTCAGGAGCCCTGGAGGGTCTGACGACCACGGATGCTACCAGGCTCGGCAGCCGACTGCTCACGAAGAGGTCGACAACTCTTCAGGACCCACAGAACAGTTGCAGTGGAGAGTGCAGCCATACTTCATCTACCCGGCCTGGGTCTCGTCCGTTCACCTGCGTATTCTGCCTTGAAAGCCATGTAGATAGCCTGGTGGCAGTTCTCTGCGGGCACGTCTTCCATCGGGCTTGCCTTGAAGAGTATGTGAAACGGACATATGAAAGCCAAGCTCAGGAGACGCAGTTGGTGAGAGTCACATGTCCCAGCTGCCGGGCGGCATGCGTCGGCTATGCTGACAAATCAGCTGCGGACCACCCACAAGGGCCTGTCTTCACTCTGGAGCCGCGGCGGGCGTGGACCATCGGCATGGAAGGGGTGCGTTTATACGTGTGAAAAGCCTCTACTAGATCATATGAACTCAAAGGGCGTTGGTTGTGTACTGGATGACAAAGCAATTGGATTGATCAACATGTAATCGCACACACTAGACCAAGGGTACAGTACTTTCATCTAGCTGTCCCTTTCCCGCCGATGGGGATCCCAGGGGCTGCCTGTCCCTGCCTTCTATATTTGCGATAACAGTGTCTTTCTAAACGCGATCGCACAGACGGTGCGCAACTCCCTGAGACTCTCTGTTCTACCCTACCATGGCGCTAGACCATGAAAGGGAATGACCCGCTTGTCGGTGGCAAAATCCAAGGATCCAATGGTAGCTTTGGAGAAGACGCGCTGCTTAGGCGTCGCGGAAATCGGCCCGATTAACTGGAAAGGCTTTAACGCTCTTGCACCATGTTTGCAACCGCGTGTACGGAGCTGCTTATAATAGTCCAGCTTGTAACGTTACCATCTACCCTTCCAGCCTTCCTGGATGATGTATGCATTAATTGAGACTCTAACTGTAGGTAATTGCGCTGCTACAGTCTATGATCATTGTACTCTGTAGCACAACTGTAGTGCAATAAGGATATATTGGCTGGCCCGGCTATGGAGAGGGCAACCGGCCACAAATATATATGTCGCAGAGCTAGTAGCGCAGCTGCTCTAAAGGACACCATCCACACACTTACATATATATATCTAGCCACAACAGAAATCGCGTATGAGGTCATGTATGAGGTCACATTGGCTTCTACGTTGGTACATTGTCGCTATTGTCCATATGTACTGTACACGGACGGATTAGGACCTGTTTGGCCATCTCTGTCAAGGTATCCTGAACATGGCAGTCCCAGGCCAGGAAGATGTAATAGTCGCCGCAATAGAGTAATGCAGATCAGCTCATTCGACTAGTGTCGTGCCAGAAGTTTCCTAAAGATTGCCCTGACGACGGGGCATTAACATGAGTACAATTCGTGATATAGTCTACGCGCTTCTGGGTATGTTTACGTGTTTACCCACATCAAGCACGCGCCCGCGCGTACGGTCGCCCGTCACTTGGCATGGTTCCGCCAGACCGCGCTAGATCAGATCCGGAATAGCGTATGACGCGTAGTACACTATTTGCCTTGGGAGCTCACGTGAAATGCTGTTTGGGTCAGCGTCAGCTACGTGAATTTTGACTGTTGGGTTCCGACCCAATTACAAGATGCTTGATTATCCGCCACCTATCAACCTGTTAGCCTGTAGACTGACCCCATTGACTTGGAATATTCACCAGTTCACCGGTTCACTGGGCATTATATTGAAAAATTTCCGTTGATGCCAAAAACATTGATC
>NT_166524.1:2830082-2852475 GCF_000002855.4 Aspergillus niger
GATCGTCCATGACGGACTACCGCACGCTGAAAAAGACCCAGTTTGAAGCCATGGAGGCGGTCCTGCAGCAGTTCCGGCCCCGGTTGCTGCAGAATATTCCCCCGGATTTCTTCGAGATCTTCCTGTACAACCGCCTGCCAGCAGCCCGGTTTGCGTTCGAACAATGGATGGACGAGGAGATGCTGCATGAGCCTCTTGATTCCAGCAAATTCGACCACGCTTTTGACCCGCAGCCAAGTTGACCTGCCCTTTGTAGCTCTAGCTTCAGATACTCGGTCCGTGTTAGAATGAGTGTCCTGCAGAGGAGCGTGGAACATCCCGCGCGTCTCTGTGCGTTGATACGCTTATTGATCTGTGAGATGCAGCCAATACTTTGGAATGTTGCAGCATTAATTACAATATCGTACTGTGCAGCGCCTTATAAGCCATGCCTGAATTTGAATTCTTCCACTATGAGTTTCCCGAATTCTAGACTGTTCATACCGGAATGCGGCATCCGGCATCTGGATCAATCTATACTAGCACGCGGTAGTAGAAATCCGAGAGGCACTCCCATGCATTCTAGATGCAGTGGTAGTGTGAGATAGCATGGCACGGGATTGCAAGGTTGCTTGCTATCAGCCATGTGTGTGGGAACGGCCTTGGCATCCAGAGAGAGTGCGTGCCCTCATATGGGGCATCGCCGCTGCATACCATCATATGGATTTACGGTTCTCGAGACGTTAGTTGTGGGACTGATCTACATGAAAAGCGCAGCCTGGCTCCATTAGAGACAACGCCTCTCAAGAGATCCTTTGGGATATATTTGTTCCTGCCGAGGCCCACAAGCCAGGTACGCGGACGCCACGGTATAAAGGTATCGTAACCCAGCTGCTTCGAGGAGCCAACAGGCCCATCTCGGCGCGTGTACCTTCCTAGAGCCTCGCTGTTACCTCCTGGTGTGACCACATCTCAGCCAAGCTCTCTTTTGCACGATCCCAAGAACACCTACCACCTCCTATGACCAGCATGTTGCTGCTGGACCTACCGGGGGAGCTCTTACTTTGTGTCATGGACCATCTGGAGCGGGCCAAGGACATCCATTCTCTGTGTCTCACCAATTCGCATGTACATCGACAGCTGCTACCGGTGCTCTATCGCTTCAACGTACGGTTCGAAAACAGCTCGGCGCTGCACTGGGCGGCGCGTTATGGTAAGCTGGAACTTGTCCAGACGATGTGTTATTACCGGGCCCGCGTCAATGTGTATCTCCATGGCTACACACCTCTTCATGTTGCCGCAATGTTCGGACAGGCACCCGTTGTGAGATGGCTGCTTTCGTACGACGGCATTGATGTCAACTGCCGCGGCGAGGGACTGGGCTTGACCCCGCTTGGTGTAGCGGTGCGGAGGGAGGATGTAGAGGTTGTTCAGGTGTTGCTTTCAGATGCCCGTACGGATATCAACGCAGGAAGCCGAGACAACAAGACACCGCTGCTGGATGCCATCAAGCATCGGCACCTCGTCATTCTGCGATTGCTTCTGGCCGATGCGAGAATTGAGATGCATCCACAGGGCCAGTCAGCCTCGCCATTGATGTACGCCATGCGCAAAGACTTTGGCTGCGGCGGTCGCGCGCTCCTAGCGCATGGCGACATTGACGTCTCAGCACGAGACTTGAAGGACCGGACGGTTCTGCACTATGCTGTTCTGCACAACGATGACGGACTTGTGCAGCTCTTGCTTCAGAAGCAGGACCTTGATGTGAACGCGCAGGATTGTCTTGGTATGACCGCCCTGCATCGTGCCATCATCAAAGACAATAGACGAATCGTCGCCCTGCTCCTGACACGCAGTGACCTTGATGTCTCGCTTTGCGGTGCCGATGGGCACTGGAAGATATACGAAGAAATGCCGCCATTATGTCTGGCCGTTGCCCTCCGCAGGAACCGCATCTGCCAGCTTCTGCTGGAAGCCCCTACGGATGCCGATGTGCGCACGGCCAGCGGGAATTCCCCCTTACATCTAGCCGCAGGCATGGCGGATCTTGATTTGCTCACGCTCTTGCTCAACCAACCAGACATCAAGCTAAACGGCCGGAACGACGACGGGTTCACAGCTCTGCATGAAGCCACAACCCGCGGGTACCTGTCCGTTGCCAAGCTGCTCCTCGCTGCGCCAGAGGTGGATGCAAATGTGGGAGATACATGTGGGCGGACCGCACTCTGGTGGGCGACGAAGCGCTCTGACGAGATTCTGACAAAGCGGCTGCTATGCGAAGACGACCTCGATCTTAATGTTGTAGGCCGGGATGGATCAACATCCCTCCATCATGCGATCCAGTACCGGAACCGAACCATAGCACGGCTACTTCTCTGCGAGGAGAGACTGGATATCAATGTACCGGGCATGACCGGTTGGACTCCACTTGTGTGGGCCGTGCATCAAGCAGACATTAACATGGCCAGACTGTTGCTTGCGAGAGACGATCTGCAGCTGGATCCAATCTGCGCGGGAAACGCATCGGCACTGGGCCTGGCAGCGGGACGAGGCCACACCAAGATTGTGAACTTATTCCTCGAGCACCGGGATCGCTTGGACATTAATCTCCCAACCCTGGCAGGCGAGACCCCACTATGCCGGGCCGCAGCAGCCGGGCATCATGATGTGGTCGATCTCCTCCTTCAAGATCCTCAGCTGGATGTCAACCGGGCGGACCTCATTGGACGCAGTCCGCTGTGCTGGGCGGTGTATGCGGGACAGTTCAACGTTGTGAGACGTTTGCTTCAGGACAGAAGAGTCGTGATTGAAGGGGATTACTTCCGGCGACCAGCACTGGCGGCCGCTCATGAGATGGGACATGCAGAAATTGCTGATCTTCTTAAAGCATATAGACTCGGATGACAGGTGGTACCGGCATCCTGGAGCGCGGGTAATCTGATCGCCATCGGGCGACTCCTGATTACAGTACTACATGTTATCATTCGGAAACTTACGTTACATGACTGATGTTAGCCAGAGCACAATCACTTAGATGCAATACTCAGAGCATGCGTATGTTACTCGTAGAAGCCCCCGCCTCATCCAGTCAGACCTTATGATATAGTCTTTTTCTTTTTCGTATCAGTGATTATCTCTACTGGACTAGGTAGAGCCGGCGTGCAGAACTCTATCTCGAAGTACAGATACGGCTTTGCCGCTCTCAGTGAATAGTCCCAGAACGGACCGCAGCCATAATATATGCTGTACTGGTAGTAATCCTACACATCAATCAACTGAGCCTAGGGGAGGCAAATGGTTGATTGACAAACCGTCAAGTGAGCGTCAGGTGACCGGTCACGTAGGACGCTCACTCATGCTACTCATCATGTCTGAGCAACCGTGGCTAGGTAGAATCGGTACGAGGAGTAAGTCTTCGCTCCGTGCTTTCTGCACTATCACATTCAGTGCGTCGCAACACAGCTGCTTGCCCTCGCTAATGCAGACGTCATGTGACTGTGTGAGATGCTGTATGATTCCTGAGGCTCCAGTATTCCCTTCAAAAGTTGACTAGGGATAGTTGCTGGCATTACTTTCTGCTTCTCCGGTATAAAAGGAATTGACGTAATGACCCAGTAGTTGTACGGCGAATGTTCCCTTGGCTCCTCCGGGCAGTGCCCCCACCATTGGCTGGAGGCGGTAAGCCATGGGTTTCTTTGCTGGAAGGAGTTAGCGTACTACGCAACGTGCGCTATTACATATCGAGCTTAGCGCACTGTTCAGATGCCCTACGACCCATTATGATTCGCGCCCCATGTTGTCTCACATAGCAGAGCAGCCCAGCCACAGTCTCATGCGAAACTCGAGTAGGAGAGGTCCTGCCCTGCTCTACTACTGCAGCATGCGTCCAGTACTCCACCATGCCCAGAATCACATACAGCCTTTGGAGATTTACAAACATGTTCTCATACCCATGCGAGATGATATTCAGCCCAACATATAGACGTTAAGCGTCGTGTGTCCGTTCAGTACAGTATCCACAACTTACTCTTTATAAGGGGCCAGCCGGTAACACGTGTACCGGGCCAGCTTATGAGTACATCAGTACTTGAACAACCGCGGTATTTGCATCTTTTCGACTTTGCACCTTCTATATACTCCCATCCTCTGGGCTCGCCCGATTCAACCGCAACCTCGGAGCTTAGCAATGAAGGCGGTCATTATCCCCAGAGATACAAAAGTGTATCGACCATCAATCCTACCGAACCACGATGCTGGTGGCCGTTTGCGGTTTATAGCCAGCCTAGACACCGCACAGGATGACCCTAAATTAGCAAGGCAGGCATACAGCGGCCGTTTCCTCGACCCAAGGCCTAGTGAGTCTATCTCGTACGCTGTTCCCTGATTTGACCGCAGGAATATGCTGACATGTGGTCAGACATATGTCGAACACTGCCGCAGATTTCGAGTGCCTCACGGCCAGTATCCGGGACGCCAGAACATGTGGAGTGTAATCCATCGTTCGGTATATATGTTAGAACGCCCGGCACATCCTGCTTGTTCGCAAGCGCTCTTGACCACGCAGAAAGACTGGAGTGCTTCGTGATCACGAGGCTGGTATCCAAGTATCTCCAAGCCCATTTCGGAAAGGACCACCACTATTGGCCTCCCAATGTCCGGCGCAAAACGCCGCTTTATCTTAGTACGGAAGGTATGTATGTATATCACATGTTTGTGTTCTCGCCGAGACCAAGCTCTCTTACAGAGAGCGTGGCCTGTTTATTACGGTGACTTGATGTTGGACCTGGCTAATTGGTACAGAGAAGAAGCTAGTTCTGCTGCACTGGTTCCATAGAATCCCAGCTGAGTATCTGGTGAGCGCTCTGTTTAATCAGCATGCCACGTCACGACTGTCGTCAAGGATACTGGAACGGCTGGAGGCTGCCTGCCTTGATTGCTCATGTCGCATTCAGAACTAGGACCCATGTTATATAACTATGAAATTTGTAATTGCCTACGGTACAGTATATTGTGTGCACGGCTTTCCTTTCTGTTAAGCATCCACGTCTTTCATCCTCTCAGGGGGAGACGTCGGTGATAGCATGTGTCGTAGAGTCGGCTCTTTTGCAAGAGCGGCAAGATAGGGAGGTGACAGTGTTCTGGACGCTCAGTGTTATTCCATAATCAGAATGTATCTCTCTTGATGGCGGCTTGTAGATGTGGCAATGCAAACAGCTTGAAAAGCCCCCTGGTATATCTCCGCTGACGCCTATAAAGCAAAGTATCATGCCTAACTCCCACAATTTTCATTTTAGTTGCAACATGCAATCCGTCCATATCCACAGTCGATCAAGGCCAGTCTCGCATGATTCCTTGTTGACTCACTGAGCCGTTGGTCGTATGTACCTGAAAGTCATAGACCAGAGCGAGATTTGTTGCCTATATAATCTCCATGCCTTGACGGGAAGAGCAGACAGTAGTTCACTTCTCGACGTGGTTGGTGTGAAGAATGAAATACGATCCACCACCTCTTCTGGAAGTTTCATGACGGCAAGGGCTGGCACTGTACCTCCAAGCGAATACCGCCAAGAAGGTCTCGCACGTTTGAGCTTGGAATGGAGCGGTTAAAGGAAAATAGGATCAGATATCCCACTTGTACGTATAAGCTCTGCTAGTACTGCATAAGCCCATCAAGCCGAGTTGTATGTCATGAATAAAAGGGGACTATATCTTTAGTTTTTATTCTATTTCTTTTTTTGGTGAGGCGGGCCCAGGGGATAGAATTGAAGGAGGCGATTCAGACACGCGATGAAAGAGTCTGCGTTGCCCTTCTAGTGGGGCCCGCCCGCAGGGAATGTTTATTTATCGGTTAAACAATATATGTGACGTGGAGAGTGGCACGGAAAGACAACGTGTATTTTGGAATGTGCTTGTTATCCATTCTACTCCCTTTTATAAAGAGTTTCTTGATGGGAAAATGCGTAGATGGGCCCTGCCATCTGCCATCTGCCAACTGCTGACCACGGCGAGCAAAAGCTCGGATCAGGACCGAGTTCAACAGTGGTCTATATACTGGGGCCCCTTATGTGGTAGTGGCTGGTTTGTAAGTATCAGTGGTCACTTACAAAGCTTTCAAAGATGCCGTACCGACTTCCCCAAAGTCTTCTGGGAGGTTTAAAACCGGGCCCTCTATAAGTGTATGGATAAAGCCGTCATATGAGAGCCTCACTAGGCTGTGTAAAGCAGAGGGCTTGGCATGAGCGGATGCCAGTGTGAAGTCTGGCCGGCGTGGTAGCGACTATCTATTTTTAAATGACTGTACTAAATAGGCGAAAAGAGCGAATGCATATAGCCGTGTTCGGCCAAGCTTCATCTCATATTTGAAGAGCAACTACAAAAGGAAAAGCACCTTAGAGAAGTTCATGTATTTCTGCCAACGTGTTTGCACGGGTCTCGTAATTCAAAATATTTTCGAGGGCAGCAGAGCTGGCCACTGGCTGCGGCGAACAACTCACGACGCTCCGAAATCGTCAATGAAATACAATTTGACTGAAAGACGAGAAATGTGCAAGTATGTGTCGGTCTTGATGGATTGCCGAAAAGAGAGGAGAACCCCGAAGTCATTGCCCTGATGTACTGTAAGTCGGTAACACGACCGTTGCGAGTATAGGTGCTATCCACTAAAGGGTTAATCACACGTGGGACACAAAACGGCAGCAACGAATAAGGCAACTAATAAGGACAGTACCGGCATCGCCGTGACAGTCGTTTTCTCTTCCATTTCGGAGCAGGTGTGACATTGATGCGGTGGGGAGCCAAACGGGTTGATTATTTCGTTGTCGTTCAGCCGGGGGTCGCCAGCGAGAGAGTAGTATATCGGCATGTCTCTTTTCTCTTTTGCAAACCAGAGAGCAGACCGACCGTGATTGTCCTTCAAATTGACATTTATTCCACGATGTTGCAGGAGCAGCTTGACCATTGCCAAATGTCCTTTGCATGCCGCTATGTGAAGTGCGGACCAACCGTCGTTGTCTTGTGCATTGATATCAACCCTACCTCGTCGCAGGAGTAGCTCCACAACTTGCAGACGTCCTTCATCTGACGCTTCATGAAGCGCGGTGCACCCGTAATTGTCCTTTCTATTGACATCGGTGCCACGATGTTGCAGGAGCAGCTCGACAATTGGCAAACGTCCATTATATGCTGCTTCATGAAGAGCGGTTGACCCGTGTTTGTCCTGCGCATTTACATTGATTCCAGGAAGTTGCAGGAGCAGCTCCACAACTGGAAAAGATCCTTTCCCTGCTGCTATGTGAAGTGCGAGGAACTTGTCGGTGTCTTGGGATGCAGCATCTGCTCCGGACGCAAGCAGCTTGCTAACAGCACCAGCACCGCAAGGGCACTTGTAGGCTGCCCACATAAGAGGAGTATTTCCCGGTCCGGCATCAATGTCGACATCATTGTCTCGAGAGAGCTGTGTAGCGGCTACCCGATGGTCTTCACAGGCAGCTAAGTGCGAGCATACATCAGGTGTAGAAGGATCCTGCATAAAATCATGGTCGCAGTTCTCTTGGCCCATTCTGGTAGCTGTAACGATGCAGACGAACAATGAAGTATCTGACCAGGTCCTTGCCGTCAAGCCCATGAAGTGCAGGAGTTGACATGTTTTATATCCACTGTCGCTCTTATTCTGTTCCCGATGACGCTGTTCTTTAATCCCTGGAAAGCGACTTTTAGCGGTATGGTATGACCCGGTCACATTCCTGGATTACTCGATATAATACCGTTTCCCGAATAGCCGGTTGCTCCAAGATGACGGACAATGCTCCTTGGAACGTTTGCTGGGCTTTTAGGAGACCACGTGGTAGTCCTCAGAGCACGGTCTCTTCTACATTGTACGTCTTTCGTCGGGAGAGGCCATTTGCCAAAAACTTCGCGGCCACTGAGCTACGACCCACCCTCTCTTCTCCACGAACATGTCTTGCATCCCACAGTCAACCCAAAGAAGAGATAGGGAGAGGGCAGGGAAGATAGGAATGGGCAAAGTGTCTCAGCGGGACCTCGACCAAAGTTATCAACATCACCGCCAACATATAGCCAGTCCTGATGATGTTGTTGAGCATCATTACTCCATCCAAACGTGATATGCTACACGACATACCTTCCAGAACGCTTCAGAACGCCCACACTTCGTTTCCATTAACCACCGTTCGGCTAGTGTTTCAATTCTGAAATCTCTTCCCTCTAATGGAGGTAATCTCGTACAGTCTCCCGTATGTGGCCACGAACAGCGTTGCCTGCAGAGGACTAATCCTCCTTATTCGTCTATGGCTTGAACCAAGTCACTCAAGATGCTTCCCATAGCCAGCGTCCGGCCTCGCTCTTTAGGATAATTAGCAGGTAGCTTTTCATTATTCTGAAAAGCGTCCAGTGAGAAAATACTCCTGTAATCGCGTGTGCCCTAGTAAAGATAATACCTTTGGAGCTCCCTAAGCCGGGTACACTCATTTGCATATCCATTACCGACGCCTATGGCTACATAGAGCATCTAGAACTGTATCAGGCCAGCTCTTCATACCGATCATCTCCAGTTTTGGGATCTTTTACAGACATAACAATCGTCTATAACATCTTCAAAACCTAGGCCGCAGTTGTCATGTCTGGCCTATGGGTTGGGTGTCTGCAGGAACAACTACACAAAAAGCTCACTAATCGACTCTACCTGCCATACCAAGTGCTTCAAGTGATTTTACGGTACAAAGTGCTACACATAACCGTATATCAACTCACTCAGATACATAGAAGATAACTGCAGCAATCCAGAATTAACTGGCAATCGAGCAGGCACTTTCGTATTCACTGACATCCTCAGTTGTTTCCTAATAGTCTGCGAATGGGGCCAGAATAAACAAATCAAGACTCCTGCAGCTACTGAGGCGTCAAGAGCCAAACCCACTGATAAACCACGGCGTCCTTGTACAAGCAGCTTCACTCTTGCCTCGCCTTCCCCACGGCTAAACGGGAGTCAGTAAAACAGAGCCTGGCGCTGATTGATATGCGCGTAGCTTTAATCTACTATATATATTCTCCAGCACAAAATATATTAGACCAACGTGTCCACTCGTCCAGTCCGAGGATCGTTCACCTTACTGTAACGGCCACTCGCTGGTTGAAGCCAGAGTAGGACTTGACACATACTCCAGGACAACCTGTCTTTTAGGTCTGGAAGGCCTTCAAGCTTTGTACCAGTCTAGTAGTATTTCATTTTACAGCTGTTTAGAGAAGATGCCTCGGCACGCCAGTAACTTCGGTCACTTGGGCTCCATTAGTGCGTTGTTACTTTCAATTGCGGTATTGGTATGTGTGGCAGTGGTGTTTGTAGGCTGCACATCTTCATCCTCTCCTCCGGGTCTATATTTCATGAAGGTGGGCCGATGTATTTCTTTCGCTCATGATGCACGTTTACAGCTCATAAAAGGTCAATTTAAGCGATTTTCCAAACCTCGGTGACCTCCGTCTTCGCCGCTCCATCGACTTGTCCGGAGTCTCGTCAAGCATCACGGACGGGGTTTCAAATGTCGCCAGCAGTGTCGCAGATGGCATGGATAATGCAGCTTCTGAAGCTTCTACTGCCGTTCAGGGTATCGCAACCAAGGCTTCTACTGCCGCCGGAACGGTTGTGAGTCAAGCGAGCGATGCGCTTCGAACCTTGGAAAAAGAACTCCAGTCAGAGCTCCCGGCGTATTACACCGTCGGCTTGTGGGGCTACTGCGAAGGCAACGATACCCAAGTCGTCTCCTGTTCCCGGCCAAGCATATCTTTCACGTTCAATATCTCCGGCATTCTGAATTCTGCTTCGACAGAGATCGATGCACTGGTTTCAAGAATCGACGATAAAGTCCTCACTGGATATTACGACGTATCGAGGGCGGTTATTTGGTTATATATCTCTGGCTTCGTCGCAGAGACCCTTACAGCACTTCTGGGTATTAGGAAGACGTTTTTTAATGGAGGAAATAAGCTCCTCCTTACTTTCTGCGTGGTATTTCTATCGTCATTGGGGTCGGCATTACGAGAAAGGACTTGCTAACTGTTCCAGCTTTCCTTGGCCCTTATCATGTCCGCAACGATCGGTGTAAACGTCATATACCGTCTGAACACTTCCGGGATCAATACAGTTCTGGGCAGCTTTGGCGCTTCAGCCAGTCTTGGAACGCACATGCTAGCCGCTGCTTGGCTTGCATTCGCATTTTCCAGTAGTTCCTTGTTGATCTGGCTGATCCAGTCATATTGTTGTAGCTGAGCAGGCACAATGGACTCAAAGTTGGCAGTCGGCGGATTCGCTCGAGCTAGAGTCATCCATAATAGGTGGAATTATAGTCTTTGCTGGCCAGGTCCTGCGTACAGTTATCGGTATGAGAGTGGCTAAGAACTCATAGAGTCAGCATATCCTCTCTAAGGTCTCGATGGAGTAGCAGGAGTGGTGCAGTAGTACCAGTATGGGAGTATTCTATTACCGCATCACCTTGCACAGTTAACAAAAAATAGGTTCCATATTCTGTAGACACTTGAGTTGCAAAAATGGTGGAATAGTCTACTCTCTATTATACTCTCTAATCCGGAGCCACTGGTCCAGAATACGCCAGTGCTTTGACTCCTAGCCAAGGGTCATTGGTAGAATGAGGAAACTATAGCTTTATAGAATAGCCGACCCACTTACATGCAGGGAAGAGTAAGCACATTGGCATCATTTCTGCAACCAAGTTTTATACTGATCTTATTTCTGTTATATCATCTTCTTAGATAAAGTTAAGGAAATACATAATTTTTACTGGATAGATCCATTTGAGCGATAAGGAAATTTGTAAGGATAAAAGCCGGCCGACTGAAGATGACGAATACATAGTAAATCCACGAGCGCCTAACATGGATCGATTCCGAGCAGAAGCAAACATGTGTCATTTTCTCCCTCGGAAACAAATTTTGCGTCAATAGAAAGACTATTTATTCGTATCTGATTGCGAGAGCCGTGTTTCATGTTGTCCAAAAATATCACCACTAAGGTTCCCTAATTATGATATCCAGCGCCGTAGAGCAGGAGTACAGATGATAGCCTAGGCCAACCCCAAAATCGTCTGCAGCTTGTCGGGCAGCTCTGCGTATATTATTGACCCCGCTTTGAGCGGCGTGGTGTCATTTCAGACGCTGATTAGAAAAACCCGGTATATTTCTCTTTTTTTGAAATCGAGACCATCGAATTCTAACACGAGATGGCCAACGATCTTGAATCTCTACGAACCCTTTTATCGAAGTAAGCTCAGATGCTCGTTGGTATTTTGAATGACAATTGACTTGATGAAGTATTCGAAAAGATGGTGCCTAATCAGATCTTACAGTTCTCTGTGAGTCGTCCGTCTTCAGAGTGCATAGCTGTATGTATTGTCTGTCCACAGTCGAGTTTCTTTGAGAAGGCAATAAGCGGGAATTTTCAGGTACAAGAAAGCAGTTCGCATCGGTGATTTATCTTATGAGTTATATACAGGAAGCCATCTCAAGAGAGATTACCATCGAAGACGACCCACTCATCCTTACAAAGATTTTTGATTACCTTTATTGCGCCACCTATGACGATTGTTGTGAATCATGGTCCATCACTGAACGAGCTCAAGACGCCCCTGAGCAAACTGAGTCAGCAAAGCCAAGCGAGACACCAACTATAGACAATATGAATGAGGGCAGTCAGGCCACACTTTCTAGCCTCACTGCCGAAGGAAGCAAGGCACGCATTAATGCAGAGATATACGTCCTCGCTGATAAGTATCAGGTCGAGGGATTGATGAGGTTGTCTCGACAGAAATTGCAATCACTGGGAATACCTGGAATTCATCGATACAGTTCGATATGTCTACGGGCCTGACAGCCCTCCTCACTCGGAGTTACGTGACATTTTGCTAAGATCTGCCATTCAGCATTTATCCGCTCTTCAACACCAGCAGCTGTTTCATGGTACGTTGAGAAAATTTGCCACATTTTCATACGATTTCTCGGCTTTGATGATAGAAAGAGTGCTTCAACTAGAACAGAGATTATGGTAGGCTTATTCGTCCCTGTCTAAAATAGTCGCGAAACCTGAACGAGCTTCTTGTCAGCGATAAACAGACCACCAGATAGAACGTCAGAGGAAGCAGTACCAATACACCGAATGACCTTGCTGGGCCCCCCCAGGAGACCTAGTTGTGCCTCAGGACTCCGCAAAACGGGGCACCGATAAGGTCACGCCTTACGCGAGAGTTTCTCAAATGCCTGCATTTACGTAAATCATCTCCTGCAGAAGCACGTATCTTGATTCTCATTATACGATGTCCTTTTAATATTAGACCCTTCTACAAAAACATAAGGAAATCGAAGGAAATTGGACTGGGAAAACCTTTTTAGTAACGAAGAACCTCAAGGGAGCTACTGTTCTACCTGACGATCATTCTGTAATAGCAGCTTGATAACTGCTATAACGTCCTGGTCTCCACGAGAGTCGCAGTGGACGAGGTTGCTTTCGCTCACTACATTTTATGTTACCCCAGCCTCATTCCCTTCTCATGCCTAATCCTCACGCAACCACATCCTATCAGCATATCCCAGTCTGCCCCTATTCAATCTGTTGCCTGCATTCATCGCTGATAGCTTCAAGTCATGGACTCCCCCTTTCCGCACAAGATGCCCTTCGCGCCTACATCCTCCTTCCATCAAATCTCCTTCCATCAGATTTGCCCACCATCTCCTTTTCCAAGCATTGCCGTTGCCCAAGCATCAGCTGCCAGTGCGGCCTCCCGCCGAGGTTTGCGTTCATGTAAGTGTCGTGACCCCATCCGTCACGTTCGGGGCACTCAGTCTCCATCCCAGAAAGTCATCTAGGCTACACCCTGACAGAACGCCCGCCACATCACCCGACACACAGCGCGCAGCTCGGCTAGAACAGTCTCTAGAAAACAGAGCTCAGTTCAATGTCGAAGTCGAATATAGCCACGTCACCGATGCTCACGATGCCTTTGAAGCCGAGAAGAGAAGGAAACTTTGTTAAACGTGACAAGGATTTTTTTCAAAACCAGTTTCCAGGCCGCAGCCAGGGCTCCGTTCAAGTATTCTGGAGTTCGACCCTCGAGGACAGAGCACGTTAACACGGCATGCCTTCAGGCTCTTGATGTTGTACTATATAGTTGTAGTTTAGTTAGGTCGTAGATGTGGCCGACCGCCATTTTCTGCTTGTCACAACGTTCGGGAAGCTGCCAGGAGGACGACGGAGTGAACCATCAACGCGTGGGCTCATGGGACAAACCAGGAATCCTGAAGTAATCCCGCCGACTTCCGAACAGGGAGCTCCCACATGTATATATTAGACGTTGTCCAAATCTTCGGACTATATTTCTTACGT
The DNA here is from genome assembly GCF_000002855.4 of Aspergillus niger. Lineage (NCBI taxonomy): Eukaryota > Fungi > Ascomycota > Eurotiomycetes > Eurotiales > Aspergillaceae > Aspergillus > Aspergillus niger. Next base: position 2,843,467 of record NT_166524.1, read on the forward strand.
CAGCATCTTATTGCGCGAAGTTTACAATAACCCCTGTGAGACATCCAATAGTTAATTCCAAGATGTGAGACTAGTTGCGCCGTTCCTGTGGCCACCTTTGGAAAGATTGTCTGACAACGCGCGGCACCTAAACTATTGGCATAAGAAGCTACCAATACTTCGCGTAATTCCCACCATTGTTTTCTCTCGTTGTGCCCGTGTGCAATCGTCCTTGCATTTCAGCAATAGGAAGTAATGGGAATGAATGGTCCTGACACTGCGAGAGTTAGCGCCCCTAATGCAATTCGTATCACAGCCGACCCGCCTGGCAGATCTAGCTAACATGGCCATTGGATGGTTGTTAATTCTTAATCAGGAAAGCCTGTGCGCAGCAAGCCTAAAAGGACAGTAATAGTCTTACATTTATTTCGCTATGAAAGCTTAGCTAAGGTGTATCCAACGCGTACCGGAAGGGAATTACAGTTGGATGCTCGCATATACGCTACTTCATGGCGCTTAGTTACAGTGGTCTTAAACTCAGCAGGAAACTATTCGAACTGTCAAAGAAAGCTTGAACAGTGCAGTACCGTAGTGAGCAGAGATTTACAGTATGAGCCTCAGAAAATCACATCTGTACACAAAAGGAAAAAAGACCAGGCAGAGCCCTAAAATTACTGAACATATGGAAGCTAAAAGAGGATTTGGGAGTCACAGGCTTCATGTCTGAGCGGAGCCAAGCCCTCGTCTCTGCGGACACTATGGATGCAAATAGGGAATACTGGCAACGGCAATTTCATTGGCCAGCCTGAGTCCTACTCTAATCACGTCATACTGTCCCCATCCAATCGTAAAGCAAGTTCCGCAGCAGGAGACTGTGGGCAACGGGATAATGTACCTATGCAATAATGGCTTCTAAACAAATTCGATTAGTGGCAACATGTGTGCCATGCAGCGCGTCATTTGCACAGAAAAAAAGGAATGCCACAAGTTCCACATAAGTTCACGCCAGGTTGTCAGCAAGGCTGGGCTGTTCCAGCGCACGGGCGGTCAATGTCTACCCGGGTAGACATTGACCACCCAAGCAGCCCAACCCCTCTTTGTACGCGAGTAGTTGAAAAGACTGCCACTGTACTTACAGACTTTTTTTTTTTTTTCCATTCTCTTAGACTTCATATCGACCATGGCCAGCAGTGAAACCTTAGATGAGTTAAAGCAAGCTATCTCCTCCAAAATCTCGGAGCTCGAAGTTCTTACTCGGGCTGCGGGAGATGCTGTAACTTACCATTAACCTATACTCCTTTTCCCAGCTGACCTTGCTCCACATAGGCAGTTAGTGATCACTTGAAGCAAATATCAGCATCAAAAAATCAGCTCTTATCTCTACATCGAGCCCTCGTCAAAAACCTTAAAAAACCATCCAAATCGGATCCCTCAATTTCCGAGCGACGAACCTGGTTTTCGAACTTCATTTCATGCAGCGGAAATAAGCTTTCTCAGAATGAGGTAGAAGACCTCACAGCCATCACAAAGCATTGGGCTCTTGGTGATACCAGATGTCTTAAGGCTTGTGCGGAACTCTGGGCTATACGCCCACATTTGTTTTGTGACGGAGAAACACCGGATAAAGATGTTGTTCGACGGTGCTACAATGATCTAGAACGCATGGAGGATCTTGATCCAACAAGACGCAAGGCATTACTCGTGACACTATCTCGAAAAGTCTACGAGAGACAGGAACAACTTTGTTCTAGTCCAAGAGCGCGAAAACGTTGCAGGAAAACACAGAGTGATCATGATAGTCGAAGTTCCACTTTTCTAACTTCTGCATTAGGCGACATCTGCTCACAGCTGTGGGACGACCCAAAGAAAATCCAAGATATAAGGAGAAAAAGACTTGCGCGTTACTCATTATTTGGATGGAAGTGGAATAGGCTGACACATGCGGAACTAATACTCTCATTCACGCAAGCATCAGCGAAAAGGTCCTTCAAACCCGTCCCTCTGTTTTCGTAAACTAATCATTAATAGATTCGAGCTACACAGATGGACACCTTCCAAGATCGAAGCGCTGAATGCATATACTGAAACGTTGCCACAATTTGCGATCCGTGATACATTGCACAAGGCTTGGACCAAAATCCTGGATCATTATGAGGGCAAACCCACTTTACATCAAACAGCAAACCCCAGTTCTCCGGTCAGTGTCGAGTCAGCAATGCAACAAACATCGCTATTGTCGAACGATCCGGTCAGTACCTCCGTCGGCTTGAATCTCGCGCCCTTCGAGGATATATTTGCTTCAGCCAACCCCTGGTTGTTTCTCCGCACTGATACAGGCGGTGGGGAGAGTGCTAACGATAATTCCGAACGTACTTTGTCAGTCGACGACATAATCGCTTCAGCCGAACCCTGGGTTCTTCTCCATGGCGCTGACGGGAACGTAACTGGTCCTACCCTAGCTTCAGCTCCAGCTGGGCCTCAAAACCTCGGAACAACACATACAGACAATCATGATGATTATCCGTGTGTTTCATCTGGATCAAGTACATCGAAAACATATGCGGCACTGGAACAGTCCATTGAAGCGGCGTCAGAGGCTTAAAATTTGTTTGATATGAGATTGTACAGCAGGTTGGAGTTAGTTACATTATGTAACACATACCCTTATACTTCCTTCCTAGACTCTCATTGCTATAACTGTCAAGACCCGGTGCCATTTCCAGGGAATTTGAAAGTTGGAGGCTTTGCGAGAATGTAGTAAAGAGAACCTGATATAATAGCCTGATCTTCAAAGTAGAAGGGATCTGATCCTGGAACGAGTTGGGGGCCGTCAAGGATTCGAGGTGTTCCTTCAATTATGGACACGGGTATAATATATGCCGCTTTTTCCAATATTCTTGTATTTCCCGTCGTTTTCCAAACCTGCAGACCGAAGCCCTCTAATGAAAGAGGTATTTCCGATACGCATTTGACTAAGATAGGTTCGAGGTTCTCGCTATCATTGCAAATGGAAGTGTGTTGGCCTCTTTCTCGCCACTGTGCCTTCGGAAGGAACTTCACAAGATCATCCATAGTGTACCCTCTGCGTTATGAATAATGTGGAACGAACTTGGGGCCTGAATAGTATCGTGAGATATTGACGGTGTCTGTAGAGAGACTTTTAGCAGAGTAATTGCATGGGATATAGGTTTACCTACATTCACGTTCAAGAGACGATAGATATCTCGTGGCTTCTTTACCGTATAACTTGAGTTAGAGAAATACTACCATCACATTGGTGTTGCTGGATAGAGGGAAAAGTAGGGTATTTGCTGCGTGCGCGAATTCCAATGAGGCATTATTAGTGGGGTGGAGGGGACTTTTCGTGATGCCCAACGGTATTACGTGGATCTTAACAGACCATTAGCGCACTTTTCAGCCCACGGCGTCGCAGTCATATGACGTCAGGCTTGGCATCTGGTGAAGCGTTCCGGAGGCTGGTCAATGTGTACCTGCATCTGCTAGAATAAGTGGAAATATGAGATTCGGGAAACATTTGTCACGTATCTGAGCCTAAGAATGAAGGAAATGTCGGATTCAAGAATTCGTTCCCTAATGGAGCTTCCTGCTGCCCAACGTGACGCAAGCCGACTTTCCCATTCAATAGAATATATCTTACATATTCGGTCACGAGCTCAAACCCTCTCGGACATTTCCTGTTATTGGCCCACAAAATACAGCCTTCACACTCATTTGAAAATTTTTCTTTCTTGTGTCTCACCTATATTCTTGACTAACAGCAAGTTAAATCGCTCGCACGCCTGTTGAATGCTGATCATATTGGCCAGTCCTACTTCTAAGCCACCACAAAATCCATCTTCTCCGTATCCACTACCATCCAGAAGCGTGGTGATTGGGGTACGATTGTTCTTACTGGTATTCCAGTTCATGACTTTTGAAATAAATCCGTATCATGTACTGTTTCAGTTCCCTTTCTCTCACGGTGTCCTCAGCCAATGCAACAAACATGATATCCCATTTTTTCATTTAAAGAGTGACTGCCATCGGTGCCCCAAGCCTTCAAGCACAAGGCGAGGCGAAAATAAAACGTGCGGCAGGCTGCGCGGGTGGTTCCAAGTAAATATGAATAGAACGATAAACTTTTTGCTGTCTGGCTGCACAGTCCACAATCGGTCCAAGGCAAAAGCTGCAACGGAAAGCATTTCCCTGTAGGCAGCGGTGTCTTTACTATTCTAGAACAAGACGGACTTTCAGCTCTCAGATATCAAGAGAAATAATTATGACGGTATTGGATAAGCTCTGCAAAATCTGTCTGTCGTGTTGGTCTTTTCTCTGATCCCTTTCCTTCTCTGCCTGCTAGTGCTTTGCAATCTGTTGGGCTGCTGTTAATCATCTGCTTGATGTCAGTTAACCGAAAGGAGTCAGTTTCAGTCGAGCCTCGCCTAAGCGGGCATGCAAAGACAGTCGTAAGAATTAATTCATCAGCAGATCTAGGGCATCGGTTAGAAAGATTTCCGCATAGTATGGCGCCCAATGAGCTTGCCGGGGCCAGTGCTAGGTATACACGTGACTCCTGCATTTATAAGCAAGAGTGGCAGAATATCCCATGCGAACCACGAAGACTTCTGGAACCTGATGGTGGAAGGCCCAAACATAGGTGCTTTCGTGGCGCGTTTATCCGTGATTGGCTGGAATGTATGATATCAATCTCCACAAGTCCTTTTCCGTGCTATCGGCTCGGTAACTTCAGACACGAAAGAGAATCGGACCCGTGCACCCCACGCGTGAATCTCTACCTCCCGAGTTCCCATCCGTTCTTCGTATGTTGGAGACATTGCTGCCAGATTGTTATCAAGCACAAACGAACATATTTCACTTTTTGGTATCTTGGTAATTATCAGATCTATATGTCATGACCTCATAGGCATGAAATCACAGAGATGTGAGAAATCCTGACTACTGTCTACGAAGGCAACGTAGCAGCGTTACTTCCGTAATATTCTCACTGACAAAAGTAAGGTTGCGCTATTCCGTTTGATTTATGTCATGACGCAGGTTCCACGTGACCCTTGAGGTGGTTGAGGTTGCTGTGTTTGCTTCCGACCACGAGCATCTGCAGTATCGCAATCAAATGGCCCCATGCTGAATGACTGCCAGCCGGGAGGGCCAGCTCAACATAGTCATGTGCCATTATAAAAGTTCCGTCAATCAAGTAGAATTTGGCGGTCGGGAAACTCACATTCCGGTATTCCAAGCCGCTGTTAAGTCATCTTGAAAGATAAGCTACCACTTCAGTGAAGGTTGACAAAAGTAATCGGAGATAGAGCAGGGCCAGGTAGTTAGGCCGAATCTTGATACAAGCTGAATATGTTCGCATAAGAAGGTACTGTATATCCCGAAGGAAAGGCGGGTGCCTTTCTGCAAGGGAAATGCGTAACTAAGTGCTGCCTCTTGGGAAGCCCCACAGCATCGCTGATGGCTGTTGGCATCCAGACGGCCACGGAAAATCTGGTTGGTTTGCACGTGATAGAATAAGATAAACTTGCGTGCCTGTCTCGGTGTATAAAAGCCTCAGCTGATAGATACGACCAGGTATTTGATAACAGCAAATGGAAACGTATCTTGCGGCAGAGGTATGGTAATACAGCCCTGCTTACTCTGTTAATCTCTTTAGTGCCAGTTCCTCGAATTATCACGTGGGGCGAGTGAGCCAAGCAGGTTGTATATTCTGCTGGATCAGGGAAATAGATCTAATCTCCAGAATAATTACAAATTTTATTTAATGCAGACAATAACATGGTAAGTAGCAGCGGCACAGAAAAGAAGGTGACAGTAATGGAGAAGTGAGATCAATCAGAACAGACCGCTTGAAAGGCTTCTAGTTCTAGCATACAAATAAGGAACAGATACCCAAATGTTCTCTCCCTCATAGTGAAAGATAGCCTCAATTGGATCATCCTCCGACTCTGGAATACGAGATCCGAAGTTCTTAATCTCGAGGTCATCAAGGCTGGGTGGGGGTTCGTAGTAGAGACTAACCATCCACTTGCTGGCTGATTTGTCGATGCATGACGAGCGGATAGCAAAGAGCTCAGGATCTCGCAGGGCCTTGTGATTAATTTTTCCGGCAGTAGTACTCTGATCTGGAATGCTATTAACAAAGCTCAATAAATTTGGTAACTGTGCCGCTGTTCAAATCCGAGTCATTGAAGCAGCAACGTTCTCGGTCACCAATCCGCCTGGTCTGCACGACAGTATGTGCCACGAAGCTCTTTCCATCGATGTTATCTGTGGGAGTTGTCTTTCCAAAGTGATTAGACTCCTAGAAGCGACCTCAAAAAGTATTTACACTTACCCTTTCTCCAAGATTAGGTATCTTATCAGTCAGTGAAGTAAGGTCGTCTGTACTCTGTCTATACCTATTGGTGCTGTTACGCCACAGGAGGTTCCGCCACCATAGCATGCACGGGAGTAAAGCACTGTACCAAGCCATGTCGAAGTGATGATGCAGTGATTGTGAAATTGGATGGTTCAATGAGATTCTGAATGGGCCTGTGCTAAAATTCGGTGAGCATTTGGGCAGCCTGACCTCTAGTTATACCGCGACATGCTCATCAGCATTTATAGTGAGCTTCAAGTTTACGAATTTAGTGGAAGTTGAGAGAGTAAGCATGGAGAGGAATCAGTCCCCGTTCACTCCGACCTGCCCTTAAAAGAGAGCTTTAATATCGTCAGTTAAGATACATCCAATCGCTGTGAAGATATGTAGATCCGCGAGGAGGTTTCTGCATCTCATGGTATCATTCGCGTTGATCTGAAGCCGGAGACAAGTGGGAGGAGGTAGAGATACTTTCGATAAGGGTGGTGGGTCATGCTGTTCAAGTGGTTCGTTCTTGTGCTTAAGTCTTAGCCTTTGGCATGTCAGGGTCTAGACGTACATGTGCATAGAGAAGTGTATTCCTAGCGCCAAGCGTGTTTCTGGCAGCATGTGTCAGAATGCTGAGGGTCAAGTCTGGGACGTAGAACCAAGAAGAAGGATCATCAACAGTGGCCTTCCTCCGAGGTATCTAATGAGTTCAAGAACTTGAAAGATCAGTGGGAAGCAAGTTACGAGCCATTAGTTTATTTTACATTGCACCCCACCAACGAAAAGGACAGTCCGAAGAGCCGTATTGATCGCGTCAGATTGAGGTCGGCAAGGCTGGACCGGTGGGGCGTATACGCTTGGGTGGTCAATGTCTACCAGGGTAGACATTGACCACCCAAGCAGCCCAACCCCTCTTTGTACGCGAGTAGTTGAAAAGACTGCCACTGTACTTACAGACTTTTTTTTTTTCCCATTCTCTTAGACTCCATATCGACCATGGCCAGCAGTGAAACCTTAGATGAGTTAAAGCAAGCTATCTCCTTCAAACTCTCGGAGCTCGAAGTTCTTACTCGGGCTGCAGGAGATGTAGTGGCATACCATTATCCTATACTACCTTTTCCATCAGATCTTGAAATTATATTTCATAACCACTACAATTATTTCTCCATGGCTTGGTATAAAGCTTTAGATCGGTGCTTCCGTGGCGGCGGAAGCACCGTAAAAACACCAACAGGGACGGATACTACCAGATGTTTAATTATCTTGCAAAGGACATGCTCGCAAAGACTCGAGACAGAGTGTCATAGTACCTATACAGACCAAAGAAATACATAACCATAGATGTTACACCATGAGTCACAGTCCTGTGCTGGCTGATTCTATCGAGCTCTACTCTGACTGTATGGCAAATCAAAGTATATCAACTGCCAGAGAAAAGAACCACGAGTCTCTGGGAGAACCAGATCTCTCTGCTGTTAAGCCTGCATATTTCAACAACTCAATGAAGAAGTGAATAACTAAACCCTACTATGAGGTGCACTCAGTCTCAATGACCATGGAAAACAAAGCCTAATGAAGAATTAACGGTGCCGGAGTCAAAGAAACGGTCTGGTTGATATTATGGTCTACTTTCATATTGCCGGTTTCCTTCATCACTAGATTCTGCTTCTGCTTGCTACAATATGCACTATATAAGCTAGGACCGGAATTCCTCTATATTAAAGTGATAAATCACCAGTGTTATCTATCCAACAAGAAAGATCCCACGTATCTCATCTCATTATTCAATATGGGTCTTCCTTCCTCTTGCTGAGTATTTTTGCTCCCCTTGTTGTTCAGCCCTACCGAGCAGAATATGGACCCAGTATGTTCCTTCTCAAAGGCTGTAATTACCAGTACTGATACACTCGAAGAGAACGAAGAAGAGGCTAAATAGAGATGCTGGAACAGAGGTGCTTTGTATAAGTAAAAAGGAAAAATTGGAGTATGGGGTTGTAAGGAATAGTGATTTCATTTGTGTCATTTACTGATGGGGCTATAGCAGAAAGCATGGAATCACGTGCCCCCAAGTAAACTACTCTGCTGGCACGCAGTCATTAACAGGGTACAAGAGAGCTGGGGATACACCAAAGCATGATTGGGCAAAGAAGTCACCTAATTTACGGCAAAGACGTACTTGTTGTAGCTGTGAGGATGAAGTACCAGTGGGGCTAGTCTGTCGCATTTGTCACCATGAGTCCTGTCCCATATGCCTTCTCAACCACGATAAAAAGTAAAGAGTGATTAGATATTTTCCTGCCGCATTAGAACTGGTAATTGGACCAAGCAATGTATTCGATATCCAGCGGCCGTGATAATAAAGACATGGCGCAACCAGCCGCAACAACCTACATAACTGCAGCAATATTTGGAATGTGAGAAGACTTCAAATTAATTTTTCATTTGACCAGCCTTTTGCTGTTAAGTCATACCAGCAACCACCCCCCCCCCCCCCCCCCTTTCGCCCCGTGAACCTTATGCCACACATTCAGAATGGTTCTAGCCAGTTGTATTATTATGAATTTTGGCAAGGATACACTGGGATATGACTCTGCTATTTTTCTCCTTCCTTTATTTTACTTTACTAATTGACATACGCGGGTGCATTGGTCCTCTAGTGTAGA
>NT_166524.1:2852575-2895641 GCF_000002855.4 Aspergillus niger
TTTCTAAAGCCATGGCTCCAGTTCCAATAAACAACCAAGACCAAGCGCTGTTTTCTATTTCTATTTCATGGAGTTATGTGCTGTCCTGTTGTATATCTTGGTACTTTTTTTTGATCTCTGTAGGCCTGCTTCGGCTTAACCATGCCCCACGCGAGAACGAGGATTTTTCCGTACAGCGCTGTGTCCTTTATATAGTCTTGTTTCTATTGCTCCCTTCTTACCGGCTATATGTTCAGGGTGAATTCATCCCAATGGAATTTTATGTGACTCGGGCTAACTTGCACATTGAAATTGAATCAGATCCATGAAACCGTCAATATAATCGTGCTTCTTCTGCACTCTTGTTCATTCAATCTCAAAACTTCTCACGACTGAGAACCCCTGCTTGGGCTACTGGATGGAATATAACACACCTTTAGTGGAAGATTCTTTTAACCGAGCATAATGTTAGTTATCGTTTTTCTGTACTCAGCTGAAGGAACAAGATACTTCCATCATACTCATTCGTAGTGCCTTGCTGCAACGGAGTATTCAACAGGGTATTAGGCCTTATCATGTACGTTCCTCACCACAGTGGGCTCTAGAAATCTTTGTCTATTTCCTTACCAGTGGTACAGTAAGAATACCCTCCCCCAGTATCAGCTTAATACTGGCCTAGAACACTCTGCTTGCCTCTAGTTTCATTGGGATGAGCCCTTGGCTGTATCATGGTCTACTCTGCCGCGCGAGACTAACCAGCCTTCGAAGTTACTTGAATCGGGATAGGTACGAGGTCTAGATAATTGAATGGACCTAAGCCCGGTTAATGAGAAATTGTCTCATGTAACCGCACAGTATCTATATGAAGTAGATCATTGTTTGTCTGCGTTGCCGCTTGATACATGCGTGCAACCATGTTGTAAGTGAGTGTTCCGTTGCGGGGGTTTTCTTTTTGGACTTATGTTACAAGAACAATATAGCTTACGTATTATCTAGACTACCAACCATCACTTAGGGCCTTTGAACCAATATGCTCGGCCGAGGCAGATACGACACTACAGGGGTGAAGAAGTCAGGTGCACCACCTCCGCCGCCATCGACTCGGAAGACAAATCGGATGACCGTGATGCTAGGTGATTGGACAACAATGGGGAAGGAGAGCTATTTCTGTTTGTGCCTGTAATTATTACCATCAACTTACATTGTGCTAAGAGTGAAGAAATTCAGACCGATTGGGCTTCCTTTGAGCTTCGGAAATTTATAAATTCGTGTGGCCCGATCTTCCAATATAAATTTCTGCATCCATTGATGATTATATTCTATCATATTCGTTGTACTTTTCTGTCTTCAGATTCCAATTGCTTTGTTTCTACTTAGTTTGGACCCTCTTACTTACAGCCATCTCAAATCTCCAAGTGAATATACCTTTCCTTGTTTCGAACCACTAAATAAAATAAAAAGGCTTGATTCTGACTGATATGCCCTCTTTATAGGATGTGCTCCTATGGTCGTGTTGAATACAGCTGCGGCTATCGGGAACCTAAGCCTCGTATCGTTAGGTGCGTCCCGGCTCTCAGTAATGAATGCCCCGGGACAACTCGAAAGGATATAATACATATGAGCTATAAATGTGGGAAGGAATACTGCACTAGTATGTACCTTGCTGGCCTAATAAGGTTAAGCTTACAAAATAAATAAGAGCAGAAGAATTCCTGTGCAAATTTATATGAGGTCACCGCGCTACCGGCGGAGTAGGGATTTACTATCAGGCTGTCGGCGAGTCAACCCGGTTTGGTCGCGGAGGCGGAAAATCTTAGCTACTCCAATATATAAAATTGGTTATATACCAGCCCTAGCCTAGCGTGTTCTTCGGAAATGACTAGGTACCCATAGAAAAGGAGGCTGATTCACTTAGATCAAGATCTCGCCAGCCTTGCGTGTTTTTATATCCATTGTGGCAAGCCTCGCGATGAAGTAGGCAAGATAGAAATAAGAACAGCTAGTTCTGCCAATTTGATAGAACAATTTTTTTGCTAACAGGCAATAAGATGTGTGAAGATATACAGTAGGTTTACTACAAGCAGCTTATTAGAATTTTACTGACAGACTCTCAGGGACCTTATCAAATCCATCCCAGGCCTAGTGCCTGAAATAGCTGAACATGTATCCTGTCAATTATCTGGGGGGACAAGCTACCAGCATACCTTTCGAATCCCTGGTCGTCAACTTTCCACAGCCTTTCTCGAGACTACCGATCCACGTTCCTCATCGGCACTGGAATACGACTTACCATATCAACATTGACCATCGTTTCTACAGTGGACTTTCTCAAACACTTATCACGTGATGCAGGACTTGCACCACACTGTCAGGGGTACAGATATCTCTGAGATTTCTGTTATGGGTGTTTTGGTAAAGCTTGCTGCACATGCTGTAACGCAACCACATCACGCATCGAGAGGATCTCAAGAGTTGTTACATTATGCTTAGCACGGCTAGTCATACCAAGAACATTCTTAACGGTCAGTACGGCAACTAAACAAATCTGCCACTATGGAGATAGACGACTGTCTGGTGCAAGCCACGAGGTGGCCTGTGGCTTAGTGCTCCCGCAGCAAGTCCAGGTAGCATTCTTTCTGCAGGACCTACGTCGTTTTCCTTGATGAGGTCCGCACAGTCTATCTGGTAGGCTTTCAGAGTGATCGATTGAGCCTACACAACATACTGTTTATTCTCATCGAAGCTTTTCCAACTCTAATAGAATAATGGTTAAGCAACCAGCCAGACCCGATACATTTCGAACTTTATTCACTTCTCGGACTGCTTTTTATGTTGTTGGGTCATTCCCAGAAAAGGAATTCGGACTCATTCTACTATGCCATTTGCCTTGCCGTGAATGATCTCGAAAGAACATTGGGCATAATCAGAAAGGAAATTAGCATGGCCATACTCTATGGCGAATTCAGTTGGGATGGAGCAACAAATGCCTCTATAACATTTGGCGCATACTTGGATGACTTACGGAAGCAACTGTCACGTTTGCAAAGCCACGCCGACTAAATGGATTAGTTAACTATATGGAAACGACTCATGAGATTCCCTGGAGGCAAGGAATTTTTCGTGTTCTTGTAGCGTATCTTCGAGATGTTCCTCTAAAGTATAGCACAGTTCTTCGTATACTTGACTGTTGCCGAGCGCAGTGCTTTCACACGCCAGAAAAGGCCCGTCAATTTGGCTAGAGTGGCAAGTGTCTCAGATAGGGTTGCGGACGCATATGAGCGGGAAGTATAGCGTCGCAGTCGCGCCGCGGTCATCCCTTGTGCAGTGGTAACGGGCTTCACTAGCTATTTTACCCAGAGTTCCAGACACACGCGAACAAGCAACGGCCAACATACATAAAGACTTTGCTTCCCTTCTTTTTTTCATCTCTTCAGAGTCTCATCTCAATGACAGCACGAATTCTTTTGTCAAGGAACTGAATCCAGTACCTGCACAGTCGGCCTAGTTAACTGTGTCATTGTTAGATGCCGGTATTCTCGCAAAACTTTGCTCCATATACTACTTGAGACCCTTGCAAGCACCATCATCCTCTGGTAAGGACTGACTATCTGTACAATATTACTTGCCAGAATGTTGGATTTGGACGAGGAGTATCATACGTAAGGCCACTACGTCTTATAGGGAAATGCTGTGACAATTGACGCCTATCCAGCATCATGCAATCAAAGATTAAAGAGTTCACCATTGGCAAGGACCGAAAGAGATTCCAAATCCACATGGCAGTAGCTTGCTTGTTTCCAGAGGAGATACTCCGGTCCCCTACCCACCTTGAAATGGATGAAATCGTCTTTGGCCGTTGCTGTGAGTTTGTATATTCGGGTGACTACTCCGTCCCATTGCCGAACTCCAGCCACTCGGGAAGCCCTGTCGATCAACCTGGCAACAGCAATGGCATATTTCAGGAAATCGAACTTCGATTGAATCCTACGAATCTGACAGAAAATATTTTCCATCCAACGAGAGCATCTCAACCTCACGCCCCCTACGTTGAGCGATGTGACCCAGTTCCCTGGTATGAAGCCGGAGTTCCTTTGAACACTGATCCTGCAGTCGATTATTCAGCGGTTTTTCTTAGCCACGCGGAAATTGTACGCTTCAGTTCCAGAACCAATTGGGCTTCGCTACATGATCGGTCCCTCTATTGGCTTGTACGTTCCCTCGCCCGCTTTCAGCTTTTTAAGGAGCGGACTCGAGATATTGTGGCATTGTTGAGGTTTGTATTCGAAGAAAGTGAATGCATAGAGGACGTACAAACGGTCCTACAGCATTATATAGTATGGAATGTAGAAATCCTTATGCGTGATGCGGACTTTCGACAACTGCTCGACAGAGTGCCAACCTTGGAGAAAGCCGTTTTTCGTTCTATGTGGAAGTAAGGGCTTGGTTTATATGTTAGATTTAGATGCGCATCTATTGTGCCTGTACTGTATGTGATCCAATGTTGTTTTAGGTTACATTTAGGTTATTTTTCAGGAGAGCACAACAAATATCAGGACATGGCATGGCACGATCGGCCCCTTTTGAGGCAGCCCCTCTACCGCTACTCTAGCAGCTTTTCTAGGCTGACGGCACGACCACATCACTTTGACGTACAATTAGGAGAATATACAGGCATGGGCTTCTCAAGGCCATGGCGTCAAGGCTTGTGATACTAGCGCCGCAGCAGTCCTTCCCTGCAGGAGATTGTAAGGTCCAGTGGCTCAGTACCGATTTGGGAACTCACGAGCAGGTGCGGGAGCTTTGCCGGACCGCAGCGGAAGAAATCGAGTAACCCCTCAGGGCCACTGCGGGATGTGCGCAGTGATGACCCACCGTGTTAGGTCAGAAGGCCAATCAACATTTACTTCCGGTACTTGGCAGGGACGACTGCGGTTCAGCTAGAAGTCGCTTCGTAATCAGTAAACATTACGAGGCCCGCAAGCAGGAGACCCACTTGTCAGCACCACTGTTATATGAGTTATGAACAAGGTAGACGTTCTTGCTGGAGGTGTTCTTTGTCTAGTCTCAAAGACAGATGCAGCAGCCACCTCCCATGCTGCAGGCTCCTATATGCAATATTCTTTGATCATACTGGCTATAGATCAAGCCTTCCAGAAGGCCTGCGTTTCGAAGAGGTGTTTCCCATTACTCTATGCTTCTTATTTGTATTGAGATTTCAGGACAATCCTCACGTGGCTATTCTCCTCACAAGAGGATTATCATGAGAGCCATTCCATCCTGGCAGACTCCTTCTGGTCTGATACTTCCATGTCCCAAAATAACTTATGATCTTTCGCATATTAACTTATTTCCGGAAGATTCTACTTGAGTATCACTACATGAAAAAAATCCATATATGTCGTAGGGCAACACAAAAGGCTTTTCTTATACTGCTAGCCGCTCGGAGACGTCATTCTCGAACCAGTTTTGCTCATATGTATATAAGAGTCTTAGATAGAACTACATATGTGTATAACAGTCCTGAGAATGCTCTCACAATTTCCCGAGCGACATGGAACGGTGACGTTTGGTGGGGGACATCGGTTCGGGTTCGGCCCGATCCAGCACTCGAGAGACCAACGATAGAAGCTGCTTGTCCTTGGTGAGTCGGCCTTCGGCCGCAAGCCTCTGCTCTTCATGCTCAGAGATCAGGAATATGGCATTATTGCCGTCGACAGTGGCTGCGCGATAACACTGGGCGGGGCTGAGGCTTTGTAGATTCCGATCATACAGCGAATAGTTCTTCGATGAATACTTCCTTGCAATTCGTTCCACCGGCGACGGATCGGAAGGATCCACTCGGAGGCGGTCGGACCGCTTCCACTCCTCTCGTTCAAACCGCCAGAAGCAAACCTCAACAAAAGCTGGTGGTTGTGGTGCCTCCACCGGGGCTGGAGGCCCAGCATCATCTGCGGGAGGACCCTGACCAAGGGGGTGGCTGGCATCATCATGGGTAGTAGGTGCTACATGTTCGAGATTCTCCACTGGGGGCTCCGGCTGTTCTTCATGGTGAGAAGCTGGCGATGGGTCTTGAGAAGGTTCTGGAACAGCAGCCTGTGCTACATCCGGGTTCCTATTATGCGTCACATGCGCCGGTTAGTCGTCAGGGGGCGTCGACGGTGAATTCTGCCTTTCTGGAGGTCTAGCTGACGGTTCCAGAACTGGCTGCTCCTGGTGAGAAAGACCAAGCTCTTCCTCGAGTCGCTCACGTTCTAACTCCTCCTCCAGCCTTCCCTGTTCTTCCTGGGCCCTCATCAGTTGGTCAAGGTATTCAACCAAGACCGGTTGTTGCCCAGCAGGGCCGCCAATACTCGAAGAATTGCCGTCCTCAATTTCCGTAGACTGTGGCTGTGATGGATGATCAATACGCGCCTGATCTTCAAGACCATCGTCCTGAGGTGGATCTTCTACTGTTGATCTGTTGTCTGAGTCCTGCTCAAGCGGGGTTGCCTCAAGTGAAATTCTCATGCAATGGCTATGGGCATCTGCTTCTTCCAGGGCGGCAGGGCCATGTGTGGGGTGCGGCGTGAGGGCGGTCGCTGGATCGGACTGCGTTGATTTGTCTTGTGGGCCTTCGTCAGGGAGTTTCTGGGATGACAGTCGGACATATCCTGATCCGAGGGCTCCATGCTCAGATACTCCAACTCCATGGGGTCGTACTCCTCGGACTCGTCGTTCCCTTCTCCCGTTGGACGCAACTGACGCCTGCGCATCTGAGCCTTCCGCGTCCGTCGTCGGTTTACAATATCCCGTTTTCTTTCAGCTCTCGGTACCTGCTGGCGGCGCAGAGAACATTGCTCCTCATCCCGTCGGGCCGCTTGCCCCTGTGGCTGTTCTTGTTCTTGTTGAGGTGACTCCCTTGGTAAAGCCGCTTGCAGAGCGGATCCATGGTCGCCAGATGGACCATCTTCTCCGACGAACAACGGCGACCGGGGAATATCCCCGGGAGACTCTCCGGCCCGGTCGCTGACAGTGGGCTCAGGTCGTGCAGATCTTCCGAAGAAGGAAATAGACACAGCGGCGGACATAAAAGCTAGTGATCGTGTCAATGACCCCAACGTCGTCGGCGTGCAAACGGTCCAGGAAGAGCAAAGGGCTATCTTGCTTGTGGGTTCGTTTTCGTGGCATCCCGCAGCGAGCCCGGGGTTTCATGGTGCTGTCTGCAAGAAGATCATGTCCTATATCAGGTTCGTAGGGCGCCGCCATTGCGAAGCACTCGGCAATTCGGTTCACCAGGATATCGAACTGTCTGGTGTCGTATCGGAACCGATTAGGTTTCCTGGCCTGCAGCAGAGCCGCCCGTGCAATCTGATGGTCGGGGGAGCCATCTACCAAAACATCGATTTCTGGAGACTTGAATCCGAGCCGGCGAGCAAGTCCGGCCATCTCGTAGATCGCTCTTTCATCGGCTTTGGCACGCACTGGCTTAGCTAGCAGGTCATCATCATTCTTTGCGTCCGGAGCCATCAACGGATTATGTCGCATTGCATATAGCCACACCTGTAGGTATCCCATGTCGAGCCGCTCCACGTCGGTTGCACGCTGACGCCGGAAAGTAGACTCGGAAGTCTGTATCTTACGCTCTCCTATATCTCCATCTAGGTAGGGAACAAACATCGACGCCATGGTTCTCCAAACAAATTCATCAGATGGTCCAAAAAGGCGCTTTACACAATGCGGGCAACTTTCCAAATACTTGAAATCCTCAAAAAAAGTGTACAGGGAAGGAATCAGCCCGTCAGAGTCTTTCATTCGCCTCCATATTATCCTCCGCCCTTCCTCGCTAAATTCCGCAAATGCCTGGCCACTAAGGATCAACACACAGGCCATTTTCGCATCAGTCCGGAATTTCTTCGGTGCCAGTAATTGCAAGGCGTCAACAGTATCCGTATCAATTTTCTTCATCGAAATAGGATCGGAGTCGACTAAGGAGGACCAAAAATTCCGACATGATTGAGATAGTTTACGATCTCGTACAGAGTAAATTAGAAATTGATGAGCAAGATGGAAAATGGGATCAAGAACCTACTTCAACACAGCCTGTGGCGATCAATCGGTGGAGCATGCTAATCCTCATCCCATGTGGCCAAAGCCCAGGTATTGGCAGTAACAGATTGAAGGCTCGCCGAAGACGACGGTTTCTCCTCTTGTCTAATTGAGCCAAGCGGTCTTGGTTGCTGGATGACAGTCGGACAAGCCACCGCTCTCGGAAAGCTTCATTATCCTCGCCCTCGTACTGCCGGATCTTACGATATATTTCACCATCGGTCGGTTTCTTCTGATTTGCATATTCATCTACCAGAGAGGTCTTTAGTTCTTCACCAATGTCAAAAGTGTTGTCAGTCTTTACACGACGAAGCAATCAATCATACATGACCCACTGTGTTCGTATAGCCCCACGGGAAAGCAATTCTGACCGGAATTTTTAGCACGGATTGAGTTATGGGCTGTCCGGTCGTCGGAGGCGGACCAAGCAGACGATTTGGCCTCCGTTGCGCGAGTAATGATGCAGCTCATGCAGAAATATGTTAAGGATGACGGAGCAGTTGGGATTGACAACCTCGATCGTTGGCGCAACTTTTCCAGCTGCTATTGAATTCCTCTCAGCGACGACATCAGCCGGCTCATTGGGAGTTCTCGAAAGGGTTAGTTGTATCCTCGTCACATTTGAAAGATGCTCATTTATTTTTAGCAATGTCTCCTGACGGAAGTCCGTTGGTCTCGTAGTGACCTCATTGCATGGTTTGCTCTAATATCTGCACGTACATTCTATTCGTACGCACCTTAGTCAGATGCAGAGAAGTAGACTACAATTGTGACTAGATGAGCTGCTGTACACTAAAGACTGTTGATGCTTTCAATGGAGAACCATACAGATGCTCTTCCGATTTAGTTACAGCACACTAATCGACCCTTCCTTTCGGTTCAATATATCTTGCATTCAATACGGATTGGAATAGCATATTACCAACAAAAAGACCCTAGGTAGATCGTTCATCCATTGTGCTACAGTGCTATAAATAAACAAGGCGAGCCGCCCGGGCTAGCAAATTATATCAAATCCATGACAATAGTTAAAACTCACGAATAAGACAGATAATGTCATGCAATTTATAAATACAAAGGACTACTCTCAGGCTGAAGAGCAGACTCTTGACGCTACCCCAAATCCCAGGTTTCGCTCTTCAAGTAGGTGATAAGAAAAATAGACTAGAACTATAGGTTACAGCACGTTAGTGAGGAATTTCGCCATATTCTCCATCGCAATATGTTTGGCATCGACATTTGTCCAAGGGTTCTCAGTCCGCTGGCGCGCTATCGCTGCCGCATTCTCGGCTTGGGTATGTGCCATCCTCCGTCTCCCGAATATGCCAATCTCATCGTTCAGGATGGCCTGACGGAGACCTTCTGTGACCTGTCCAAACATCAGAGATTTGACCACAGGCTCCAACTCATGGAAGGTGCAAATAGTGCCTGAGTGAGTGTTCAAGACTAAAGTGACGAGGGCATTGATTTTATCCTCATTGAACGAAGCATCTTTGCTGGAAACGTGAGTAAATTGGCTACTGTATGAGTCAGTAAATTTACATGGGTTTCATTAGCTCACCCCCGACTAACAGGATACCAACTCCCAGTGTCCCTGCAAGTATCCACCACAACCTACCGCATTTCGCATAACTGGCTGAAATCTGATCACGACGAGATTTCTCTGATTTTGATTTGCAAGGATCATCGTGATACGCTTGCAGGGTGCAGGTAATGACGTGGGAACTGGGACGCTTCTTTTTAAGAGCAGGCCAGTATCTGTCATGGTTCGTACAGGGCTCTTCGTAGTTGATGTACAGCAAGACCATTGCAATACGCTTTGCGTCAGGATCAAGGAAAGTATTTTTTTCATCCGCGTCGAGGTCTCTAAGGTAGTTGACCATTCCTTGTATACCTTTCCAAGCGACGGGAAGTCCAAGGGCGTGCAGGCCGAGCGACATATTGTTGTCCCACCCATCCAAAAGAGACCGTAGCAGCTCGCGAGATGTCTTTGAGAAAAAAGACACTTCCGCTTCAAGAATCACCTGAATATGCGCTTCGGATAATATTCCCCGCCGCAAGATTGTAGTGAGAGAATTGCCGGGTTGGGCTCTATAGAAGTTTTCCTTGTATTGGGTTGCTTCCGCCTTACGGGTCTAACATCTGCGAGTTTCCCCCCAGGTGAGGAGCCAGAACCCATAGTAGAGGGTGTCGAATAGCAGGGAGTCGTCCCATTCATTACAGGTGTGGAAATGGTCTCTGTGGGTGACGAGATTCCAAAGCCTGGACAGGAAGTGAGAAGAGTTGTATCTGGCGGGGTATAAAGAGCGCTTTCGGGTATTATTCCCACATCCCACAGTTGCTTTGCTTCGCCGTTTAGGAAATGACTGTTATCGTGTGTATCATTCATCCATGAATTGACGACGTCGGCTAGAAGAGGATCTGCAGAGATTGACGACTTGGGCTTGCTAATTGGTAGGCACGGGGCCGACGGAGGGGATAGAATAGGCTGAGCGGCGGCAATAGTACAATTCACTTCGGAAGAAGAAATAGTTAGTATGATAGGAAGTGACAGTAAGAAGGGTGAGATGGATACGCTCTTACCTGGGGACACTGATGGCTCCTGGCCGGCAATTCAAAACAATCCACAAAGCCAGCTTTTTCAAGTCCGTACCCGACACTGGCTACCTGGAAAATATTCAGCTGCCCAAGCTGCTCCAGGTCGGACCCAAGATCTCGAACAAGCTACAAGGGTAAAAAAAAGCCCCCAGAATGATTCTCAGTGGACCTACCTTTCTAGACTGCTTTTCTTCCAGAATAAGGGGCATCGCTCCGGGGCCTTGTTCCTACAGCATGAGTATTAGTCGCTGCAGGTCTTTCAAAAGAGCAAACCCACATCGAGGCCGACCGTGACATTTAACATGTTCATGCAACTAGTCCGGTACGTGGGGGAAATGATCTCCTGTTCGGTGCTCAGAATGTGGTATCGGATAAATTCACCTTGTTGAGCCCGCATCAAGACATCCGATTTCTGCAAATCATTAAGTCGTCCGATCTGCTCCAACAATCTACTAAGATGGTTGACCAGCTGCACTAAATTGAGCATCATACAGAGGCCTTTGGGAGACTATTCACATCGGAACACGCATCCTCGGTCCAATCTGGATTACCATTTTGATTGTTCTTTCGGTGATGAGTTAGTGAGAATGGCTCAAATGGGTCTCATTTACCTGAATGCCGATGGTTAATATGTACATGTTCGTAGGACCAGCCCGCCAGGTCAGTTAAAAAGAATGATTAAGGGAGTGGACGTAGCAGCCAGAAGTGGTACGAATCTACTGAACGAAAGGACGCCGTTTGGCAGGTAGCGATGGGCATGCGAGTGAAACTAGATCAATGGAGCATGATGGAAAGTGAAAGAAGCTGGCCTTTTATGTTCGGGGCAGTTGATCAGACACTCAGGGTGAGCAAAGGGTGAGCAGAACGTGAGCTCCTACGAGCACATCGAAGAGCCACGGTCAAAATGCTGACATCGTGGCTGACAATGAAACTGCCCCACTCACCTTAGTGGCCCTCCCCCCGACGCCTCTCCACGAATATGTCGCGCGTGCTGCTGACCAACAGGAAAGGAGAAGGGAATGGGGCAGGTGAGAAGAGGAAGGGAAAATTTCTGTCTCAGCAGGAGAGCAAGGTTACATTTCTCACCGCCTAAATACAGCTAGTCCAGAATACGTCGCCATCCCCATTGCCCCATCACCTCCGGTATTTTATCTCCTGCATACGCGTCATATTTTACAAAACGCTTCAAACCACCCCTATCCGTTCCCAATTAACCATCGTTAGGCTGGTATTCCAGTTCTGAAAGATGTACACCCTGATGGAAGTATTCTCGTACAATCTCTCGTATGTGGTCTCGAATATCGTCTCCTGCAGAGACTGACCTCCCTTGTTAGTCTTGCTGTGAACGAAGTCAATCGGGCTGCTTACCCACAACCAGCGTCCGACCTCTCTCTTCCCGGATGTTTGGCAGCCTTTCAATCTGATCCCCAGATGCCTCGAGTGAAACAATACTTTCGTAATTGGGTGTACCCTGGTAGAGACAAAATGTTTCGTGCTCCCCAAACGGGACTTTGTTATGTGCAAGGCCATTTCTCACGTATATGGATACATTGAGAATCTACAACCGTATCAGGTCAGCTTCAAACGGAACATCTTCGGTTTTGGGACCCGTTACATACATAACCATCGTCTATAATATCGTCATCGAGGAGATCATTAAGCAGGCCTTGGGCCGCACTTGTCATGTCTGGCTCATTAGCTGGGTGTTCGCAGGAATAACTGCATAGCGTACTCACCAATCGATTCTACTTGCCATACTAAGTGCAGCCGGCGTATTTGTGAAGTACAAGTGTTATAACCGTAGATCATCTTACCGCGGCAATCCCAAATCCGCTGGCGATCAACAAGGCATTTTCATATTTGCTGACATCCTCAGTTGTTCCGTGAGGACCCGTGGATAGGGCCATATAAGAAACAGAGGTTTCTGTGGCCACTGAAGCGTGACGAATAAGATCCGCGGATAAACCACGGCGTGGTTGTACAAGAAGCTCCATAGCATCCTGCCTATGTCGGGCCCATGATGTGACTGTGAACGGATGTGTCTGCGTCCACGCCCATAAACCCACTCATGGTATCCAGAGGTTGATATACTGCCCGGCCTCGACCTGCACCGGTCGAGGTAATAGGTCACGGATCTGGGAAGCTGTTACTACGAGCTTGTTCTCCTTCGTTTTCTTGAAAGTAAATGATACGAGCGCCCTGGGAGCACCCCGGCCCGCAAACAATCCGTTTCGATATAACAGGATCACTAGCTGCAAGCATGTGGTTAGCCCTAAGATCCCCAACGCAACCCAGAGAGAGAGCTTCGAGGAGGCGTTTTCGTTTGAAAGGTGCCGCAAGGTGCCATAGACAAAAGTTGCAGTCAAGATCTGATGCCCTGGCAGGAAACCTCGAAAGACCACCGACGCAACCACGCATTTGTACACAGAGCAAGGATACCCAGAGATGCAGCACCCTAGCCACTATTAGCTGGCGCGAATGGAAGAATTGGGAGGACGTACAATGAGGGTAAACATATTCCGCGATTGATCGAGTGGGAAGCTAAATTGTTGGTCTTGCACCATTGCAATTATATGAAATGACAACAGAATAATGGTCATCCGACCAGTAGCGCGGTGAATCCCACAGTAAGTGTTCCATTTGATGCCAAGAAGGTCAGCTAAGAAGCTCCGGTGGGTGGCTGATAAAGGGATAATTAGATTGATCAAGGCCAACTCTCCAGCCCGGCGGCCAGCGCTTGTTAGCGATGTTATTCGGAAGAGGATGAGGAAGACATTTGTTGCGGCATATATCACATGAAGTATAACACTGGCTCGTGACCAAGGGCCCCAACGTCGACTTCTATGAACAATATAAGGGATAGTCAAGTGTCGAGATACTAAAACAGAGAATAGATTTGTCCAATTCGCAAGAATGGAGATGATCGTGTAAGGAACAATCCCGCAAAAGTATCGCCAGCAGCAATTGCGTAGAAGGCCAATATATTCATTGTCTGTGCAAAGAGAATTAACAGAACAAGAAGGATTACAAAAAGGACGAAGGGAAGTCTGCAGTCATGAGGGCTCTTATACTGTAACTTAGCAATAATAAAATATGATTCCCACTGCGGTGTGGGTCCCCGAAGCAGAGCACGCCTGCGGAACTATAGTTACAATTCAATTACGGCGCAGCGACCCCCAAAGTTTACGGGAAAGTACATAAAAAGGTCCAATATGTATTTCGAATAAAAAATCCTAGGAAATCTCACATCAAAGCCTGTAGTATGTCCAAGCAATCTTCTTGGGTGAAGAAACGTCGCGCTGAGACCGCTCGAGCAAAAGCACAACAACGGCAGAGGCGGAGGAAGACTCTGTTTTAGAAAGGCCGCGGAATTCTATCTTGAATGTGAGTCCGACGTATTTGTGGCTGTTCGAATTCGAAAAGCCGGGCAAATATATCTCCTCGACTCATCCTCGCCAAGCCAGTGGATGCTACTTTGTCCAACCTGGTAGAGTATACTCAATCTACTCTCTGAGAATAAAAGTTAATATAAGTAGGCATCATACTACCCTCCTCCTATCCAGGAGGTATTGGAGGATATTATGCCCCAGGTTGAGCCTTTGTCAGAGTCGGGAGATACACCAGCTTTTCCAGAAAGAAAAGGAAGGCATTAATTGGGTTTTTACTACTGGACCCGTTATTATTATTATTATTGAATAGTTCGTAATACATTTAAGTATAGACCATACCTCAGCATGTCGAATTCTGGCTGCGGTAGAAAATGGTTTCAGTACCTACACGCTGCGGAGACCGCAGCGCTTGGTCTCAGGTGTTTTGAGGGTTGGCTCCAGTGGCTCTCGCTTGTTTGCAGGGCGTCTTCACGTTTATTATTGGCTATGATACTTACTTCGACATGTTCATGAATCAATCAATTTCTAACAGGTCTGGTCTAAAAGTTTTGTTTGAATATTGAAATATGAAGAACTTAATAATGGATAATGGTGTGATAAGACCCTAATACGGACGTCTCCTTGTGCCTTCCCTGAGGTTGGACATTGCTTAGCCATTACTTAGTCAGCTAGTGATCTTTAGATAACTGGGGGCTGTACCGGCCACCCAATCAGACAAGAATCCGGCGTGGGCCGCGTAGTGGTAAAACACAACCTAGCCGCAGGATATCGAGCATTATGATCAGCCGGGGTGAGCTAGGAGGTGGAGACTTACATCCGGAATCTGCCCAGATCCACAGCCCCCGTAGTCACTTGCTGTACTGATACCCAAGTAGTATAGCTTATCATGCGTGATACATTGTTCTCTTGGCCAACCAATGCCCAGGGGTCCCAATGTCCTAGGATAGCCCCGATGTATCACCCGAGTGGCGGGAAACCCAGGGTATGATAACAGGGATTTCGAATTATCATGCAGTGGTCAATTCGATGGAAGTGGAGTTCATGATGCACTCGTTCCCATGAGTGATGATACGCCAAAGTGATACTTGCTTTTATACCAGCCGGATGCAGTATGCGTCCCTCTCACGAATTACTTGCTTCAATCAGATTTCTCTGGAACAAGGTTCGACCCTTAAGGTCTAAATATCCTTCTATTGACAACTGATACACATTGTGTCCACTTATTAAGCCGACATTCTTTATTGTCTTGATTCGACACTTGTGACCAGACGGACACGAGAGACAGGAATTGCTTTTGACAGCATCCGCTACAAATTGTCAGTGACATACTACCTGCAAACAAACATCATTGCGAGTTAGAATCACTGAATTTATGCTCAATGTATTCACATGTGTTAAATCGTAGAACCAGAAGAAGAAAGTATGAAAAATCGTTAGAAGATATTGCATCACTAACGTCGCCCGCTGTTCCTTTACCATTCATCCAATGGTGAAATTCAGGAGTAGAAGATAAGATTCGAGAAGATGGACATTAAGTTTTAGACAATACAAAGTCGTTTTCGCCTATGCAATTCTCCTCTATAAGGATGCTTCCCACGTGACTCTGTCCGCCTTTTCATCGGTTGGTAATTTAGTTCCGCGTAGTGAAAGTCAATGATCAGGGCCCGTCCCAGCTCAGCGTTCCATAGAATATTGGCTAGCCGGAGGTCCCGGTGCAGGACTCCCAGGGAAAGAATCTCCTTCTCAGATCTCGCAATCTCACGTATCCTCTTATCACGCTCAATCTCAGGTATAGGATCACCCCCCCAGGCCATGATGAGCATGTGGCAGATCTCGCCAGCTCCATGTACGAAGTAGGATTTAGCCAAGTCGATTGACCCCAGGAAAACAGGAACAGCAGACGCCTGTACTTGGTTGAGTACACGGTATACGACTTCCTCACGTTTGACTTCCTCCCACCGTCGGGAAGTCGTTCCTTTACCGACCATAGTATATCCATACGCTGTACAGGTGACTTTGAATGGGACTCCCGATGCGCCACAACCCCCCAGAGGTGTGCAGTCTCGGTCGATGTTTCCATCGAGTTGCTGCTTGAGTTGCTTGATCAGCATTTTAGCATTGATAGGGTGTTGGCTGCTGTTCCCTCCCTGTCGGTGGAGCATGACGTTTGGGCAGTTATCATCCAGCTGACCACCACGTTGCAGGCTACGTAGACATTTCTGGGTGCAAAACTGTGCGGTATGCTGCTGACCTTGTCCACTGCTTTGGATATATCGAGATCCCGCCGGACGTGTTTGTCGTTGAGCAGATGGAGACGAAGGAGATGATGGAACCTGACTAAAACCACGCTTTCTTCCTCCTGGAGCTTGATCTGCGTCAGAATCAGAATCATCACGTGGAGTCAGATGCGGCGACGCGCAGCTAACTCGAGACCGGGTGGGTATTCGGCGGGTGTCAGCAGGGGGTGGAGCAGGAGACGACGACGGTATATATTCCGATGTAGTAGGTTCGGAACTCGTATACTGCGATGCTGTGTATTCTGAGTCAGGCGGGTTTTGTTGCAATTCCGATCCCGGAATCTGGGAACGTGTATGATCGAAACTTGTCTTCCATTCTGGCAACTTCTTTGTAGCATTCCGCCACTCCTGGTCACGATATTGTGAGCGGAAACTCATGAGGCATAAGCACAATACCCGAGCAACAGCTGTTAGCGGCTGTTGTAGAGAACTCAGTTCATCATCCGCGGTAACTTCCATGTTGGGTTCACAGAGATGGTAGTATAAGGTGCCCGGATCATCATAAGGGACCCGTAGCAAAACAATTGCGAATCCATTAGTCAGATATGAGTACTCGAGCCCTTCCTGGAGCATGACATGATACTCCTGAGCCACAGCCGAGCCGGTTAGCCAGGCCGCATTATATCTCAGTTTCTCGGGCCCCTCCGTGGGAACGGAGTCTGGTCTGACTATCTCATTCCAGAACTGCATTGGTCGCAAACCCGCTCGGAGATTCTCAACAGATAGCTTATGGGGCGGCTTATACTCGGCGGTCATAATAATTGTACTTTTATCGCCATCGACGCGGTGGATGCAATACTGGTCTGGTCGAGAACGTCCGGAACTTGGTGGTTTATCCGTTTGGGACTGGTCAGTGTCAGCCGCATCGAGGGCATTAGCGTGGTTGTCAAAACGTATCCCATCGCCCAAATAAAATTCCTCTCGAGCAGCAGGTATCTTGCAGAGCTCTTCGATAACATCATGAACATAGTCCTCCACAGCAAATCGCTCATAACTCTCCAAATCTTGTTCACTGCTTATTGCCCTTTTGCCAAGTCGTCTACCTAAACGTTCCAGCTCGAGACGCGGTGAAAATAAACGTGCGGCAGACTTTTCTGATGGTGCCAAATAAGTGCAAATAGAGCGGTAGACTTTTTGCTGCTCGGCTACGCAGTTAGTCCAATGCAGAAGCTGCAGCGGACAACGTTTCCCAGTAGGCGCTGGTATCTTCCCTGTTGTAGAACGAGACGGACTTTCAGCTCGCAGAGATCGAGAAAAGTAGACGTGACCGAAACGAATAAGCTCAGTAAAGGTTGTTAGTCGTGTTTGTTCTCTTCCCTGGTCCCTTTCCTGCTCTGCTAGCCGTTGGCGTTCCTCTGCTTGTTTCCTGAACTCTGCTTCCTGCTGGCGTTCCTCCTCCGCCCGTTTCTTTTCTTCCTCAGCCTGTCTCTTTCCCTCCTCAGCCCTCAAAAAGAGCGCTTTGTAGTCTGGCGGGCTGCTGTTCATCTGGCTGATATCTTTATCGATAAGTATTGATTTCGATTTGACGCTCATCTAGGCGAGCATGCGGAGAAATCGCCGTACATATCAGCTGACTAAAAATCGGTGAAAGTATTTTCCGGGTGACGATCCGGGCGGCTCATGAGATGAGAACCTGGTGAGCGTCCAGTGTACAGGCTAATAGTAAGTACTACGGTGCGGGTCCCGGAAGCAGAGCACGCCCTGCGGGGATATAATTTTTGTCAACCATAGCGATCCTTAGTGCTTATGGGGAATCATTTAAAAGGACCCCAAAATCTCGAATAAGGCCCACCCGCTTCGGCTCACGCACGCGTCAGGCATCCCATGACCCCGAAACGCGTACTTTTTCACCGCAACAGCCATCGACCCGATTCCCACACATTTGTCTACAACCAAGTCCCAATTAATCACCTATTTAGACTGGCCACATGTAGAACATTCCGCGTGCAGAACTGCGCCTTCTAATTAGCAACGAGCTTCGGTGTCAGAATAGCCGAAGTAACTCGACCGCTCACCGGGTCACGTGATTTAGCCGACCAAGAGAAACGATAGCTTAGCTACCAAACAGTAGCTATGGCTACCGGTAGCTCCGGTAGCCACCAGAAGGATATAAGGACGCTTAATCTCGGTCATGTACTTTCATTTACTTCTATTTGTCCAAGCCTACTTGTCAGAATAGCGTCCCATAAGTACTCGAACAAGACCCATCGGTAAGCCTATCACTGCATATGTTCGCCAAGCATAGTCACGCCTTCGCAAGAAGTCAGTATCCAATTTACTACAATTCGAAATACGTTCTAGCACGCCGGGCTCATAAGAGGTCTTACGGGCGAGTGACTACCTAACTCAGCAGCAGGGTACCCACGTGACACAGTCGCTTGACGTTGAGAGGCTGGCTAAGCCCCACTCTTGTGGCTACTGGCTGCGGTAGCGACGGCTATGACTCAGTGGGCGGGCTGCCGACAGGTGATTTGGGCGAGAGCGCTCCAGGCAGCAGTCCGACTTTCAACGTTGGCATTTGTTGTCTCACACTCTCCACAATTCTTCAAGACAAATCTTTCCTCAACGAAAGCTGTAGACTACTTGTCATACGTCACGCCACTAGGCACATTTGACAATCAAGAAGGTTTGGCACTTGCGCTGTTCCGGTTTTTGCCTGAGAACAAATGTATCTAAGCCACGGTATCTGTCTACAGGCACTCTTCGAGTGGCTTAGGTCGGCTTTGACCTTGAACCAATCGACCCACCGCAGTCTTCTCCAACGGACACGGAATCATTAGCCGAGGAGATGTCAGACCAAGATCTCAAGCAGCAATTAGCTGATATTCAGAAGGACCATGAAGAGTGTATGGCTGACATTCGCGTATTTCGAGTCCATCAAAAGAGTTCAGCCAGCTCCTATGCTGAGCAATTTCTGGACATCTCCCGCCACCTCAAGTGGACTGACGCCGCATACATGGCTATCTTTGAAAATGGACTGAAATTCGATGTCAAGGATATTCTATGTGTAAACAAAAGGCCAGAAACTCTGTCTACTCTTATTGAGAGGGCGATCAAAATTGATAGCAGTTCAACGCTTGGGAAAGAACCGATCTGGCTCATTGCCGTGGGCCGGTCGGAGCTAAGGATCATGCTGCTTTCATAGCGTGCTCCTCATCCTAAAGTTTAGCAGAGAATCGAAGGTGACGACCCTTGTATGTCAACTATGTTGACTTAGGATTATTACACGTAAATCTAAAAGATGGAAAGGAGTATACACGTATAGATCTCTGATATTCGCAAGCGGATAACTTGACCATCCCAGATCGGTGGTCAGCACTGACAAGACTATTGAGTTTGCATTGAACCTCTCAGATTGGCACCCGAGGTCAAGAACTTTGTATCGCAGGATACTGATTTGCTGGCGTCTGACGGTCTAATGCATACAGTTATTTACGTGGAAGTGCGTCAATCTTACGTCTAATTGTAGTTTGGCTTGATGTGAGCATGTAATTAGGAGTTGGAAACAAACATCTATGTATTTTGACTGGGAAGCAGAAGGCGCATCCCACTGTAGAAGGAAAGCCTTACTAACCCACAGGGGCTCCAACGATATCGACAGCTAAGAGGACATATACTGAAAGGATCTACATATGGGCTCGAAGAATATACAGCAGATGTACGTTAAAACATGTATTGATAGATCAGTGATAGTTGCCTTTTCGGCTGAGCCGCCGGGCGTTAACGAATTTTGTGTGTACGGCTACCACCTTCAGAAGATGCCATTCGCGGAAGATATACACAATAGGGGGCTAGCGAATACTCACGTCGCCGTTGTTACCAACCAGTAGACTGCTGAACAATTGGGAATCTATTACAAGTCTGTGGCAGCGCTTCATGGTCCGGTAACTGCAGAAGTCCCAGAGTATAGAAGCTCGGCTGCCGAGTACTAGCCACATACTCCGTTAGACTGTCAGCTTTCTGAATGGCCATGAGCTAATGGACGGTGATGAGATTGCTCCTGCCTTTTCTTTTCTTGTACGGGCTTATACCGATCAAGATTGCTGCCTGCATGTAACATATTTATACGACTGTCATATACCAAGATAATAGATGTTTATTTGATTCATTCTCTTGCACTTATCACTTATATTGTGCTACTGCGCACTGTTCCTCGCAATCCTCCTCTTTCCTACCCCCTGCTAATAAAAGTACAAAAACAGACGATTTGCAACTCATAGTTTCTCTAACTGATGATCTCTTGTAAGAGTTTACCAATATATTCCCCAACATAGGGGCGGTCCTATCTTTACGTACCATGGTGATATAGACCATTATGATGTAACGGCAAGCGCAGGACCAAGAAGCAGGACTCATGTTGGAGTAAGATTCGAGGAGTACCATTCAACGTGACAGTCGTACTTGCTCTAGAGGCCGAAAAGCCTGGGATGGAAGCCATAACATGGAGACAATGGAGATCCAGTAAAAGAGTAGATGAAAAGTGGATGAAGTTACAGAAACAAGTAGGAAGTTCCAGAGATTCGATTTTATACGTTCGTTCGTTACTTTTTAAAAAGGTAGCTTTAGGCTTCGACCGGTCATTGCCATTAATTGTTGAAAATTGGCGAGATATATAAATCGAAGGCTCCTACCGTCTTTGGATGGGTGGCGGCTCTGGTTCGAAGGCGCCTGTGAATGGGAGATGAAAAACAGGCGGATCAAAGTTCTAAGTTTCTGGGTGTGAGTCTGATCCATTCTCAAACTCTAGTACGCTGCCATATCGTCGTAGAACCTTGCAAACTGATCCCGAAGTCCCGTAACTAGGCAAGACCAAACAGACTCTCTATGGGACTGAACTTTCCAGTATGCCTCAGATGTTACTGAGCGCCAAGCTTTCTGCGAGAGCGTCTTCTTTGCCCGTTCAGAACGGGCGTTTGCCTTTCTTTGTACTCGTTATGGATCTCCCTCAGAGAAATCGTAACAGGCGGCCTTCATAAGCTTATGCTTTCAAGAAATACTTCCTATTCTCAATTGTATATGTGCACAATTCTTCCAACGTATGGAAAATTTCCAAGTGACCGCCTGCCCGGCTCGACTGCAAGAAATAGACCAAATTGAGGTGAGTTTAGACCACAAGCTTTGTTTTTGTTGGCCCTGATTTAACATCATCCAACTGGATATGTCTAAGGGCAAACCTGTTGCGCGTTACGGCGTTCATTATGTATCGGGATTATATTAATGCAACGGCAAATTCTTTGCCATGATGCCAGAGTCTTCGCATCGGTCCCAACCGTCGAATTGTGGGCTTGGATCACCGCAAATCGAAACGACTGCCTGTCGCATTCTCGCGCAGCCTCCTTCGATGTCACCCAAAGTAGTCACACATATGGTAAAACTTTGCATGAATTGGCCCATCTTGGTTGTGGGCAAACCTTGGATACTTTGCAGAGAACGCATCGATTTCATCTATAAGTAGGTTGGCCTGATTGCTGTCAACTATCAACAAGAAACTTGATATGACCGACAAAGTCAGTAGATCAGTTCCGTCTATAGCTCATCAAAGGTATAAAAGCTACGAACACGGCGGCGATCATGCCTTTCTGGCAGGATTATGAGCAGATTTCGTTGTGCATTTGTCTTACTTTCAATTCCTTGTAAATTGGGCGAGTAACCAACCAAGGGAATCGAAGTATGTCGGCACTCACGCCGTTTCGAGAGGTTCGATAAGGGGTCGCAGTTACGAATGCATCTTTTTGCTTAGTAACACAGCTTGAGGTAACTAAGTGAGACCCAAATGAAGAGGGAGGGGTTATCTGCTAAAACTATTTTCCTGCGGTCATTGGTTGTCATCTCACTGTGGGCTTGGAATGTCAAGGGCCCTTGCTTGTCTACATGATTTTCAGAGGTCAAAGCAAGTTGTGCTTAACGCAAGGGATCCAGCACACGAAGCCGCAATTGCCGCTCCATCGCCTGCCCCATGTCGTCGTATGCAAAGTCCGTCCCAGGCAGGGGGATCGTCAAATGTATTCCTGACTTGGCGGTGAAAGATCCTTGTAGTACCTCTTGATGCGAACAACAATCTAGGTCCAGAGAATCGGCCGTAGATGGAGAAGTACGGATACGGCAATTACTCTACGTAAGAGAATGTATTCCACAGATAGCCATGTCCAATTGACAAATGCCTACCAACGTTATTCTTCCTGGCTGCTGCGGCGAACTGCCAGGGAGGTACTTGCCACAACATCAATCTGACGGAAAACCCTCTACCTAATATTACCTGCAGTTACAAGGACACACTCAAATGTGGTCGCATTCCTCACCTGCTTTCCTGAGTATACGTATAGCATATACATTTACGCACTCATTCCACGCGCCTTTCCGTTTGAGCGATTACTAGCCATCATCCTTCGCTCGCTGAGTAGAAAACTATAGGAAATATTCATTTTGTGCCCTCTCTTAATAACAGTATTGAGAGGTACACAACGATTTGGCTCATCATGTCTCAACTCTGTCCCTCTCCATAACGGAACTGTGTATATTATACAAGTCACTACCTCTGAACTGTTGACGGAGTCCTGTATAGGACCGGGGTAAGTGCTTTAAGACCTTTCGCGAGCTTGCTCAGCTTGCCTTAGAGGCCCCGATATTGTTACCCTCAGCAGCGTGCGGTTCCTTGCTAAGATACTTGTTCCCTGTTGTTTTCTACCATACCTTTTGTGGTACGTCTAACCGTTCTTGGGCCAGTCACGCCTGTAAAAGTTATAATACATTCATACACTCCTACAATAATACATTCGTACTCTCCTACATGAGAAACGTGGCAGCTACGTGGGTACCTTCAAGAATAAATTTGACCAAGTGAGTCGCTGCATGGCTGCCCAACGTAAGTGGCTAGACCGCTGTTCCAGCCCACGGGGATATCCCTTGCACAAACCTTTCAGATTAGCCAGGCTGGTAATGAAATTGAGCCTAATATATAGGGAGTCATCTCCTTCACGGGGTATCGAGCTTCTCATCTCTTCATATGTGGTAGAAGCTTCTCTCCGGCATTATTTGTGTTTGCCCTCACAATGACAACTGTATTTATCGGCCAGGCTGAGGATGGAAGCCACCCAGCCTGGCCACAGGATGAAGTTACGAGTTCGTTAGTCGGACGGGTGGGGTTCTCGCCAATCTATTCTGGGGCCGATTTATCTTCTTTTTCACTTGAGGGCTATTGCGACCCAATGGTGATAGGGGGTAGACAAGGAGAAATCCTGGCTCCTCCTTCTACGATAGTGACCGATACTGTGATCGGGAACAGCAGAGAACCTTCTTGGCCGGAGCAATACCTAGACCTCATCGCACCGAACAGCCTACTGTACCTGGAAGACTTCGCTCAAAACCAGTCACATTCTGCTAATCTCGTGGAAGCCTCGACTCTGACCACAGTGGGGTTGGACTCACAGGAACACTCTCTTCCAAACCAATCTCTATAGAGACGTGGCTTGGATGGATGCCTGAGTGATGAAGGTTACGAGAGGACCACCGCAGCTGTGGTTGTTGGAGGACGGGCCGATTCAGGAACATATGTTTCGAGGTTTCAGGAAGTGCCAATGCCTTCTTATGATCACGATATTTCACCAGAGGATGGGCTATATCACTGCCAAGATCGTGCATGCGTGGCCCAGACTGGCTTTTCAAGAAAATGTGATTTGCAGTAAGCTACGCCACCACTTTCTCAATTCATCCCGCTGACTCTTCACAGAAAGCATATGCGCAGTCACGTTAAGCCAGTTAAATGCCCCATATGTACGGTAACCAAGGCTCAGCAGGTTCATATGCGCCGACATATGGAAGTGCATCACGGTGGATGGGCTCGGCAATGGTGGCAAGTGGGAGTTGTGTGTGAATTATGCGGTAAATCATTCACAAGGAGAGACAATCTTCGGAGACACCACCGAAGTCAGCATGAAGATTTTAGTAGCCTCTGTATCTGATTAAAGTTTTTCGTCTGTGGGGCCTATGCTCTGTCGAGTTTATGAAGGTTCTTGAATGGTATTTTAGATCCCCTCCAAGCTAACGTCTGGTAAGAAGCAGAAGTACACTCGCCTCCATCTTGTAATTAAGGTTCTAATGAGAATCTACGATTACGTGTTTCAATGAGAGCAGAAAAGGTATGGAATTCCAAGAAGTCAGAAAAAGAAACCAAATTAACTTGCGAGTCAAAATCAGAATACCACTTTAGATCTTGAGAGATACCCCGCCACAGTCGGCATCAGGGTCTTCATCCGACACGTATGTCCTGAGCTTATTTGTCTCAAGAACCTTCGCCGTGCTACGTTCAGTTGCCTCCTTTTCCAAACTGACATCAGCAGATGAATATCGGAACGTATTTTCCCGAAGCTCCTCCGAATCTATGCGAGACCACCGGTCACTTGAAATTGCTGTCTGGGAATCAGGATGCCAGGGACTTGGTGACGACTGATCAAAGATTTGAGCAATCACAGCCCGCCGAAGCTCATTTGTCATCTCATTGAGGACCTTTACCTGCAAATCGTATTCTGGAATCCCCCTCGTGGGATTTTTGACTAATTGCGGGCTCCAATTAACCCAGACTTTGCGGTGAGATTCAGGGACGACCATTCGAGCCGGATGGTGCCTGAAGTACAGTTCACAACATAGACAGGCCGGCTTGCTACAAGCAATGTAACGGTCATTCCCCACGAAAGACAGGTTTTGCCTGAAGAAATGGTCCAGAACCTGCACTTCTGCATGCACCTGCGCCGTGCACTTGTCATACTGTACCAGGAAATCCTGAAAGGTGCGAGATTGAGACCGAAAATTCATGGAAAGCAAAAGATTCTTTATCTGAAGCTTTTCCGGGTCATCCTTCTTCAACATCCTGTTGAGGACACCGTCAAGCGTGGTGAGATTATCGGGCACTGGCCGAGGCACTGAAGGCACACAAGGAATAGCCACCACCTGATGCGAGTCAAGGATGTGAGACAAATGGCAGGCATCCTCAACCAGCTGCGACGGTGCCCGGATGTGATCTGCCAGTCGCCCTAGATAATGGATAACTAACGCAAAAGGCGACCTTTTGTCTCCAGGACCCATTAACCTTTCCTCGTCTTGAGCTTTTAGTCCGATTACCCTGGCGAATACGGACTTTATTTGGACATAGGCATAATGGCAGAGTGCCAGACAATCATCCTGTTCGAGAATGAGATCAAGCCAGTCTTTTATCAACTGATCTACTGAACCAGTTAGCTTGTCATATTGTAAGACTGCAATCTGGCCGTTACGAACCTTGTTCCGTTCTCACAGATCCCGGTATGCAATAACACTGTTTGATCGCTTGAAACAAGCACTGACGCTCTTTTTTCACCCGGCTAATCGCGAAGTTTAGACAGAAACTGGTAAAGTTTGCCTTATCTTGTCCTTCATCAAAGTCCCCAGTGATTCTTGTAGTTCGTTCCAGGTGGCCGAGAGCATTGTTCGCGAACTCGACGATTTTGTCGCTAGATGCGTTGGATGCAATCCAGAAGTTGTAACATGTTTCGCTGTCTTCAAGCCCAATGGCAGTGCAGGAACCACCTCCTTTGGTAAAGTCACAAATATAGGCGAGGTTACGTAGGAATTTACGTCGCCGTGCTTGCTCCAAACTATGATCCGGTGGGCCAACTGTGTGCTGCCCACGGGTCTGTCCTAGTACACGCAAAAGAAACAAAGGCTCGTAAAATCGACCAAGAAGTCTCTTATACGCGTCTAGTCTCGGGCGCCCCACGCGGACTGAGTCGATAGGCAATTGTTTGGAGGTGGCATTGTTCTGGACTTTCAATGAATGCTTTAAGGATGGCATCTTGGAAATGCAGGATGAGAAAAGTGCACGAAATGTAATCCACAGTCAGAGTGCGAGCTTATTGAGAAGGAAGAGTAATTTACGGGCATTTTGACGACTCATAATGTTTTTTTATACCGGATACATATTGTTAAATAATCAGTCACGGGGTGGGGGAGGAAGACCATATGCAGAAGGGATATAGGAGGAAGACAATGCAGGAGAAAGACGATGCAGGAGGAAGACGATGCAGGAGGAAGACGATGCAGGAGGAAGACGATGCGGGAGGAAGACAATGCAGGAGGAAGACGATGCAGGAGGAAGACGATGCGGGAGGAAGACAATGCAGGAGGAAGACAATGCAGGAGGAAGACGATGCGGGAGGAAGACAATGCAGGAGGAAGACGATGCAGGAGGAAGACGATGCAGGAGGAAGACGATGCGGGAGGAAGACAATGCAGGAGGAAGACAATGCAGGAGGAAGACAATGCAGGAGGAAGACAATGCAGGAGGAAGCTCAAACACACTTGTCGTATTGAGATTGGGTAGCCAAGACTTTTCGCCGTAAAATGGGGGAGGCAACGTACGTGAGCAAAGGCTAAGATATCAAAGCCTATACTTGCGAAGCATACGACTCTGGTCAATAGACTGTGAGGGATACAGTCGTCTCTCGTTCAAGGCAGGGGCAGATCAACCACATGGATAGAGGCACACGCCGTGGATTCTGCAAATTATACGAGGCAGCCTACCACTCCATATTGGAAACGCTGAAAATGACTCCTATGTCTGTATTGGCTTCTGGAATGGATAAAAGGCACTAGACTGCCCGTACATTCGGTCTACAGTACTCATTCAAGCAGCCTTTTACTTGCAAAAGTTCCTTGAATCGTCCTTCAATACTACACACCGTCGAGAATGTCCGGTTTGTCCGCTGCACCCCGTCTATCAACCAGAGACACTATATATCTGCTTCATCACGTCTTCCTGCCCCCCCAACTGCCACAGGAAGATGATTATAACGCTACACATGAAAGTGCTCTGCTCGATAGCGTTATTGATGCCCTTGCTCTGTTTCAGGATTTTAGTCATGGGCAGGAGAGTGAAGTTGTTGACAGTGTCAAAGCAACGCTCACTCGTTTGAGAGCGACGCGCGATTCTCATGGGGACGTGAATCACGTCGAGCTTCGAAAGGCTTTAGAAAATTTGGACAATGCAGGTATGGCCAGCTATAGCCTAGCTGAAATCCGGAATGTCACTGACACGTGTTGTGTAGGAGGTGCTCTACCCGTGCATGTTCGTTGCCAGAATGCTGCGGTTTTAATGACCAGGCACAGCGATTCAATACATGTCGAGACGTTTGAACTATCGCCTCGGAACGAAGCCGTCAACACCACAGTGGGTCGACTACAACGCCAATTTCCTGGGCCAACTTTTGCTTTGGATCGAGCCATCTTCAACGAGCCAAATATGCAAACTACCATTGCGCACGCCCTCGAGAGCATGAGCCGCCAGCCTGCCCCGGGGACCAAGCCAAAAGTGAAGAAGGCGCAGCAGGAGCACGACGAGAATCGGGATACAACCGATCCGATGCTGGTTACAGAGTTGTTCACGACATTCCTGCGCCCACAATGCAGAACTGTGAACAGCTTGCAGGTCTGTAAGAACACAAGGGAAGAAGTCCTGTGGCTCAACAGTCTGCAACCTTGGAGACGGTCCGCCCTCTGGCTCCAGATTCGAGTTACGATCCAATTGGTAATGCGGAGGCTCTGCCAGCGCAAAGAAATCTCAGCTGACCTGTATAAAGAATTCATGATATTTTACATGAGTTCCATTCTCCGCCGCTGTCCCAGGGACATAAGCAGTGAGCACCGGTATATCATGAGTTCCAAAATCGTGCGCCGGTTACGAAAGGTTGATTTGGCGGATGATCATGCTTGGCTTCCGTTTGTCCAGTGTTCCCTTCAACAAGCGAAAGACGTCCTCGAAGAAAGATGGAGCAGCATCATCGCCCGTAACGCCTGCCGACCTGACATGTCTTCCTTGGCCCGACTCAACTTTAAGGATGACACGAATTGCTCACTGCCCATTCTTGATGAGTGGCTGCAGAGCATCAGAACCCGCCAAGACGCCTCAGTGCCGCCAGATGCCCACCCACAGTCTGGATTTTTAGAATTTGAGCCTGCAGAGCTCCCATCGCTCTTCCGATTGACGGACCCCGACTATCACGTCTACAATCTTGCTGCTTTCGAAGCGTGGGTTGAATTGAATCTTCAATCCTGGACTGAGACACATATTGGCTATGAAGACACCTGCGAACGGCTAAGCAGATTAGTCAATGCCTATTATAGTATTGCATCCAAATCGTACGCCTCTAATCCCGAGGCATTGTCAGCCATGCTTCTCACCATTCTGGAGCTCTGGATAGCTTGCGACAAATCCGCCGTCCATATTCATCCGCTGCTTCGCCAGTATAAGACTTGTATTCCGATCCATCTATTCCAGTCTCTCCTGCTACCTCGGCAACCCCAGCTTACCAGGTTGGCACACGCGGAAAGCTACATGCGTCAACGTCACCAGGGCGTCCAGTACAGAGATTCCAAAATCCTAACCGACTTTGGAACCCCTTCCTCCTTTTCCGTGCGCTACTTCAAGCAGTCCGCTGAACACCAACGTTTACTTGCCACCATTGAACAAAGAGCGGAGTCCGAGAAGGCTGCCAAGGTCGTGGAGCTGCACCGAAAGCATCAGCAGTACAGGGACTTATGTGCTCGGCGTGATGAGATTGAATGCACTTACTACGATGAGATAGTGGATAACCGGTTCCGCTTTACAGAGCGTCGTCATAGCCACTCGTGCCAGAGATGCCGGCTGGACCGCGCTGCGAAAGAGATCACAATTGGTGTTTATGAATGGCCTTTGTCTTCCAATCCCTTGGAAGCAGAATCCACGGTCTTCGAGTTGAAACTGCCCCGACCATTTGCATACTGGCGTGATCTCACTGCCTTCATTTTGCTTGATGTTTTGGGAATCATGTATGCTTCGAAAGAAACGCCTAGAGCTGAGTACCGACTAGGCAGCTACAGTGGCCTCTCCATGTTCTTTACCGCTGTCGTTGATT
The DNA here is from genome assembly GCF_000002855.4 of Aspergillus niger. Taxonomy (NCBI): domain Eukaryota; kingdom Fungi; phylum Ascomycota; class Eurotiomycetes; order Eurotiales; family Aspergillaceae; genus Aspergillus; species Aspergillus niger. Next base: position 2,881,844 of record NT_166524.1, read on the forward strand.
CCCCAAGGATTAGCCTTCTTTCCCAAGTTAAACCCCACCAAGCAACTCACAGGCGAAAGAACCACATTATCAATGTATCAGAGAGAGACGTTTGTCTTGCGAACGGTTTGCAATTCAAATACTTCGACAATGCCCGCCGCTGCTTCACTCACAACCTGGTCCAAACACATGCGATAGCAACGGCATGCACGTACAAGTTACCGCTATCCAGCTCATCTCTGCAGCCGTTTCTCTTCCGCCCAGCAGAGACACCTGACGGCCCGTCACCCAATACGGTCATTGCATCGCAACATACCTGCCCCGAGGACATGTCACTGGGGGAGTATAAGGCGCTCTGCTCGATGCCATTGGGCCTCCATATCCAGTGGCAGAACATCCTTCGGCAGCTCGCTGCACCCTCCGTGGTATTCAATAAGGTCGAAACGTGCCTTTTTACCCTGCAGATCATGCACCAGGCAGGGCCGCCATCACTCATGAATCCGATCCTGCGCGAAGGCCATCATGTTCTGAACGATGATTCGTTTGCAGCGCCTTTACTGCGAGAGATCCAGAAGACAGCGGCGGCAATCGAACAAAACTGGCAATCCGCAGAGGAGCTGAGTGTGTTGATCGCTCTCACCCAGAAAGTGTTGACCTGCTCCCCATCGGTCCACATTCAGAACGAATGCATAGAGCAGCTGGATGGCCTCCGGAAGATTTCATTCAACTGGGTGATGACTATTGGGGAGAAGGCCAGTGCTACGGGCAGCAATGATCACAGGAACAATCTGATTGCCTCCGCCGGTTATCTCGCGTTGATGTGCGTCGGCACGTTTGATTGCGAGAACAGCCACTTGAAGCGAATGCTCCGGAACGATATGGATGCCTCCATTTTAATCCATTGTAGTATGATCATTCATGACCGAAAAGGCCTTCTGAATAGGGTATCCAGCTGTTTACTGCCAATTCTCTACTATCGATGGCAGAACATAGCTTTTCGGGGACACCGCATTCTGGCACACAACATTGTCCATGGCCGCACGACCGCTCTCGACCGAGCGATCCAGCGGACTTGGGCCGCGTACCGACCGGGATCTCCTTGGACAGCAGCCTCGAGTGGCACTCAATGTTGCCTGCACGCCCAGATGAAGGGTGAATTCAGTGGTACCAGCGGCGTCGTGGTGTACGTTAACCTTCTCACGGGTCAGCTGCTCATCAATGGTCGTCCCCTGGCGCGGTTGCCCTCGGAGTTCGAGCGCCATAAAACATATCAATCCCTGTTTGGGCATTCCTTGGTGGAAGTGAGGCCTAGCGATTTTTCCGGCTTGGAATACTCCGCCCAGAGACTGCATATGGGCCAGACGATCTACCTGGGAAAACAGACCGTCCCCGAGCAGAGTGAATTCGATCTACGCATTCGAGCCGTGGATGGGAGTAGAGTCTGGGAATTCGTATCCCCGAGGCTTCTCGCGGCTGCTTTACCGGATGCCTTCGTGGAGGGATACGCCCATTGGTACGAGACCAATTGCGAGTATATCGAGTTTCGTCCTGTTAATGACCCATGGAAGCCATCACCGGCCTCTCACTGGCGATTGCAGCGCACCCGGCTGGGAAATAGCTGGCAGCTCACTCAGGGGAATGTTTCGTTGATTAGTAGGGGGAGCGAGACAGCGAGAGTCTTGTTTGATGTCTTTCAACCCATCGAAAAGGCCTCCAAGCTGCACTGCAAACTCCACCACGAATCTGACATGCTCGAGATCGAGATTCCCCGCCTGCGGCTGGGCTTTAATCTGCGATCGGGTCAACCGTCAATTGAGTCTCGCCAGTACCGCGGAATGGTCGTCGATCCTGATCAGTCGGTGGGCACTCTGATCGGCCTGCGGAACAAGCTCGTTTTGCTGGACCGAAAAACTCATCATCGGAGGGTTTTGATCCCGGAAGGTCAGATAAAATGGGAGCAAGACGGTGGCCACGTCACCGTCAAGGTTGGTTGGCAGGCAGCAACCAGCGTGCATGTGTATCTCGTGAACGGTGACATCGGCTGCTTGACGGACAATGGGACTCTGCAGAGTAAACTGGTACTGTGCTATCTGCATGCAGTCACGTCATTCTGCATCCCTGACCCCTTGACCAAGCACACAGGGACCGAACAGTCTCTGTCTATCCTTCGCTCAGCATCGATGCGGTCTTTTAATCAACTACAGCCGGACAATATCTCGATTCTAGAAAAGCTTGCGCATCTCACACCCCAGAGGAGATATTACCCTGCCAACGAGCGTGTAATGCAGACTGTTCAATGGGATCCCTTCCTAGGTTGTTTGGCTCAACATAACGAATTCCACAGCCAGGTAGCTGCGATATTTGGTCAACACCATCGGATGAGAATATTCAATGCGGCTTCACCGGGGACGGAGCCATCGCTACCTGCATTGAATGCAGACCTCCTGCAGCGGGATCGCATTCGCTCCTCAATCTTCCGGATCTCTGGTTTCGGCGCTGAGGACCACACGAATGCGGAGGACCGTCTGTATGAAGAACTGGGCCGGAAATACCAGTCAGAACGCTGTTCCCGCGTATTCACTCTCTGCAGAATTCTCTACGAAGATATTCCCTCTGCCGAGGACGACACGCTTGACTCCTTGGCTGCACGTCTTTGGAGGTTTATTACGCAGTCCAGCACAGTGCACGGAGTCAGTTCTTCGATCGACGCAACGCGGATCAAGTACGATGCGATGTGGCTCACGGAGACCGGCGAGTTTGTTTCCCGTCAGTGGTGCAGTATCCATCGGCTTCTCTGCTCGGAGACGGGTCGCCCAAACAGGTATGCGGTAATGCTGTGGTTGTCGACGTTGGCATTCTCCAGGAAGATAGACATGATTGTCTTGCACGTTCTTGCTGCGTTGTACATTGTACCCGGTATGGCCTCGATGACCTTACCAGCACAGGGTTTCTACCGGCCACAAGAAGGTTTCGAATTGAACATCGCCGAATTGAAGACTCGGATCCATTCAGCAAGCCGGAGCGTGACTCCCGAAGATGGCCTCTCTCCCAGACCAGCGGAATCGTATAGCACATTTCATGCGCGCGTGGCGAAGCTGAGAAAGACCAGGCGGAAACAGGCACTCAGTCATTTCATAACCGGCCTAGAGAGACAGTGGCCGACCCGATGTCCCTCACATCCCCTATCTGATGAACAGCCGCCATTTGCAGATTATTTTGACACACAAAAAGCGATGAAAGTGTCAAAGGCAGCAATGTCAACTTGGTTCGATAACCGAGAGCTGAGGCAGTACCTTGATAGGATTGCAGCCGTTTACACCGCCCAAAACATCCAACGCATCACAATCCCACCATGTCTCTGCCGGTGCTGGGAACGCCCCCCAGACCGACGGCGTGCTTTCATCTCCGTGGATGACATAGTGGACGGGTCTCTTGGTCCACCACCGGCGGTGGAAATGGAACCGCCCTCTCTACCACCTTGGTTGGGCAGTGGCACTACTCCTGACCAAAATCTACATCTCTCAAGCTTGGTCGATGCCCTAGGATCACAAGCGCGATCTCAATTCCAAAAGCAGTATATTGAGAGACTGCGGGCCAGTATGGCATCCCTGCAGGGTATCCAGCATATGGATCACCGCTTGCCCGATGACGACGTCCTTGAGACCGTCATATCCGATCATTTCCATCGCTGTCAAGAGCACCATGAGAAGATCAGCCGTGCAATCATGTCGAGGATGATGCTTTCCGATACGATGACAGGAGAGATCCATCCCGGATCACACACGAAGCGCAACATCCTGGGAACATTTGCCAATATCCACGTCTGGCCGAGGGTATCATCATCACAGCTTCTTCTCCATCAGCTAACACGCAAACGCTGGAATCACCTGCCTGAGCCCTGGAAGGAATGCTTGGTCGCGTATGGATGTTCCATCACGGCCCTCCAGCGGGCGAAGAGGCTCGTCAACGTGATGGGTCATCGCATGGATCTAGCCCGCGAACTGCAGAACCCCGGTCACACGAACTGGAACCCAATGGATTTCCCCGAGTCATTGCTGCTGGAGATCGAGAGTGGGGTGTTGATCCGGGACGTCCAGGAACAGATCGCGCGACGCATGCGAAATGCGCAGCCCGGACAGAATGTCGTCATGCAACTGAATATGGGCGAGGGCAAGTCTTCCATCATCATCCCCATCGTGGCAGCCGCTCTCGCAGACCGTTCATGCCTAGTTCGCATCATTGTCCCTAAGCCCCAGTCGCGGCAGATGTTTCAGATGCTCGTTTCAAAGTTGGGGGGCCTTTTAGGGCGGCGGGTGTATCATCTCCCCGTGTCACGCTCGTTGCGGATCGGGGAACCGGAGGCGGAAGAGATCAAATGGATGTGCCACGACTGCATGGCGGAGGGCGGAGTGCTCCTCGTTCAGCCCGAGCACCTCTTATCCCTGAAGCTGATGTGTCTCGAGTGCTTCATCACAGGGAAAGAGGCGGTTGGTGTATGTCTTCTGAGAATCCTGGATTTCTTCAGGACCTCCTCGCGAGACGTGGTGGATGAAAGCGATGAGAACTTCAGTGTGAAGTTCGAGCTGATCTACACGATGGGGACCCAGCGTCCGTTGGAGCTTAGTCCCCAGAGGTGGACTTTAATCCAAGAGATGCTCGGCCTGGTGAGGCAGTATGCTCACGCTATCAAGATGCAGTTCCCGCGGTCTATTGAGGTGGAGGAGCCGCATCCAGGCAGTTTCCCCAGGATACGCTTGCTCCGAGCGGATGCCATACATCAGCTGTTTGAACGAATTGCGGATCATATCTTCCACAACGGCATTGACAAACTGCCGATCTCAAGGCAGCCAGAAGCACAACGACGCGCGGCTATCGCTTATTGCCTTAACCCTGACCCGTCAAAACCGGAGATTGCTGCAGTGGAAAACCCAGATGCGTCTGGCTTAGGGGCCGGCAGCACGAGGGATCCTCTCCTACTACTCCGGGGTCTGCTGGCTGGCAACGTTCTGGCATTCTGCCTGGGACAAAGACGCTGGAGAGTCAACTACGGACTTGATCGCTCCCGGCAACCCCCTACAAGGCTGGCGGTTCCGTATCGTGCCAAGGATAATCCGGCACCACGGGCGGAATTCAGTCACCCCGATGCTGTCATTGTGCTGACGTGCCTGAGCTATTACTATGAGGGACTCGGCGACGAGGACCTGTTTCGAGCATTCGACCATCTGGTCGGCTCGGATCAAGCTGGCGCGGAGTATCAGATATGGGTCGATGATGCCCCGACTCTCCCCCCGGCTTATCGTCAATTAGTGGGCGTCAATCTCCAGGACCGGCTCCATTGCATGGAATGCATTTTCCCCTGTCTTCGGTTCGCGAAGGGAGCCATCGATTACTTCCTGGCTCATATGATTTTCGCCAAAGGCCTAAGAGAGTTTCCGAGTAAATTATCTTCTTCTGGATGGGATATCGGTGAGGTCAAGTGCCATCCCACCGTCGGCTTTAGCGGGACCAACGATTCCCGGGTTACCCTTCCACTCAGTGTGGAGCAGCTGGATCTACCTGACCAGAACCACACCAATGCGTTAGTTCTCGAATATCTCCTTCGACCAGAGACTGGCATTGCCCTGATTCCGACCCGAGATGACCTGTCCAAGTCCGATGCGCAGGTCCTTCTAGATATGGTGGCGGAACTGAGTTCACCCGTACGCGTGATTCTGGACGTGGGAGCTCGGATATTAGAGTTGAGTAACCTGGATGTTGCGAAGACCTGGTTAAAGATGGTCCGCGATGATGGTCGAACGCAGGCTGTGGTCTTTATCAACGACGACGACGATATTGCTGTGGTAGATCGGACCGGACTCGTCGAACTGCTGCAGACATCACCTTTCCAACGACACCTCGATCAATGCCTTGTGTTCCTTGACGAAGCACACACGAGAGGGATTGATCTGCAGCTACCCCTGAATTACCGGGCGGCGGTGACGCTGGGACCGAATATCACGAAAGACAAGCTGGTTCAAGGTGAGGGAGCCCCGCTGGAACGGTCAAATGCACGTCTCACTAACAGCTATTCACAGCCTGCATGAGGATGAGGAAGTTAGGCAAAGGACAATCAGTCGTTTTTTGCATACCGGAAGAGATCAAGTTCAAGATTCTGACTCTCTGTGGGAGGACCCACGAATCTGATCTTACCGTAGCAGACGTGCTCCGCTGGGCAATCTCGGAAACCTGGGACGATATGCAACGCAGCATACCTTTGTGGGCCGTGCAGGGAAAGCGATATCAGGCCCAGGCCCGTCAGTGGCGGGTGTTGCGACAGGACGGGCAAACCTCGATATCAACATCTCAGGCAGAGGATTTTCTGGAACCGGAATCCCAGTCGCTTGAACAGCGGTATAGTCCCGGTGGTAATCATGGCCTTTCTCTTTCCTCCCAATGCCCGGACGATGCGGACGCGCGGCGCATACTGGACCGATGCCGGGAGTTTGCAACTGTGAAGCTCTCGGCAGCGCAACTCCAGGAAGAGCAGGAGCGAGAGCTAGCCCCAGAGATTGAGCAGGAACGACAAGCTCAACGTCCGGCTCCTGCCGAACCGGAACCGCATTCTGTGCATCCTGATATACTCTCGTTCGTGACCACTGGATACCTGGATGCATCATCCGACGCCGTGAAACCAGCGTTTATGGTGTTGAAAGATACATCGGCGGCGAGATACCTGGATGTGGCCCAGTTCCCATCGGAGCTCCTTGTCACCGTTGATTTTGCGAGAACAGTCCGACTGCCTAGATTATCTGCCCGGGATAGTTATCAGCGTGCGGTGGAATGGGTCCTGATGAGCACCGGCCATCCCTCCGAGGACGGAACGCCCGTAGGGCACATGGTGATCATCAGCCCGTATGAAGCGGACAAGCTTCATGCTGACATTCGCGGCTCTAGCGCAGTAACGCTGCATGTATACGCACCTCGGCAGAACCAGAGTTCGTATCCTATCGATAAGCTCGATCTGTACACGATATCGAAAAATTTAAGCACAAGGCCCCTGCGAGTCCCTGAGAGCCTACGCATTCAACTGAACCTCTTTGCGGGCCAGCTCTATATTTCGTCGTACAACGAGTATTGTGAGATATGCCGCTTTCTAGGAGTTGCATTTACTGCCGCACCAGAGGGCTTGGTTGTCGCCGCGGATGGGTTCATCGTGGAGAATCAACAGGCAGGAGCCAAATTCACCCAAAGCCCCCTCAGGTTTCTCAAGGTGTTCTTGTCACAGATACGGAAGGACGGGCAGGAAATTGACAAGACCCACCTTGGGAAGATCCTAGACGGAAAACTGTTACTCATGGCGGACTTCCAAGATTTCAATGGAAGAGCTCGGACCATGCAGCTGAGCCTTCGAAATGCCCGATGAGATGTCTCGAGCGAACAGCATGATGGGACGGTAGGGAATGCGTTTTGATATACTAGTTATAATTTTAATGAAAATTATTAAGTCTGGTATTATTTAAGCATGATAATTTTTATTAGTTTAGTTATTATATTATAAACCAGGTTTATTAGACTAGTAGTAATTCTTATAATAGTTATAGAATTTTTATTAATATTTCTTGATATATTTAAAGCCTTATAATAGATTTTATAATGATAATTTAAATTTTATATACTTTTTTAATATTCTGAATATTATATTTAATAAAATAACAGTTTAGTAGCTGGATCAAGAATACAAGTTAGATTATAAAATAGTTTTTAGTTACTATTAGTTTAATCATAATAATAGATTAGTTTCTCCTATGCCTCCTTAATAATAGAGGTTAAATCTAGATATTTATAATTTTATTTATAGTTTTTTTATTATTTCTACTTGTGTTCTTGTTCTTCTAGATAGATAAAGAAAATATTATTTATATAAATATACTGCTACTTGTTTTATTATCTATTTTTTAAAAAGAGGATTTAATATTATAAGAATACTGCCACCCGCTCTATTATTTATTTTCTGAAAAAAAATTTAAATATTATAAGAATATTATTACCTGCTCTATTATCTTTTTCCTGAAAAGGAATTCTAGTACTGTAAAAATATTATAATTTACTTTATCATTTATTTTTGAGAAGAAATTCTAGTATTATAAGAATACTGTTACCTGTTCCACTATCTATTCTCTAAAAAAAAAATCTAAATATTATAAAAATATTACTACCTGTTTTATTATTTGTTTTCTACAGAAATTACAGAAGTTCAAATATAATTATAAGATTAATTTATCTTTTTTACTTTTTTTTATAATCTCTTTCTTTTTCTACTTTACCAGCTGCACGGAGGGATAAGAAAATAAGATATATTAAGAAAAATAATAATATAATTATATATAATACCTGCTTATTTTCTACTTTTTATTTTATTATTTATTTTCTATAATAATTACAGAAGTAAGAAGAGAGCTTTTATTATTATAAATATATTATTATCTATCTTATTTTCTATTGGCTTAGCAGGATTACAGAAACTAAAATATAATACTAAAATTATTTTTCTTTTCTTTTTTTTTATAATCATTTTTTTATTTTACTAGCTGCACGGAGGGGTGAGAGGATAAGATATACTAAGAAAAATAATCTTATAAATAAATATAATACTAGTTTATTTACTAATTTATATTATATTTCTGCAGAAAAAATACCATCTATATATAAAGACTATAATAAAATTATTAATTATAATATTACTTTTTTTTATTATCTGCTGGCTTGGCAAGATTATACAGATTTAAATATATTAATAAAGTATTATTTTTTAATTATTTTATTTTATTCTAATAATATTATTATTATTTTTATAATTTACTGCCTAGCACATAACCTTTACTTTTTTATAAATAACTGTAGGTATATATACAGACTATTATATATTAATATTTTTATAGAAAGAAATATTTCTTGAAAGTATATAATCTAGATAAAGTAAATAATATATAATATTAAATAAAGAATATATATAATTTGAGTTTTCTAGACTATAGAATGTATAGAATTCTTAGAATCTACAAGAAGAATATTAATATATTACTTTGTATAATACTTATTGGAGTAATATTTATTATTATTATATTGTGATAGAATAATCGAGCTATCGGGGTAAAAGTCATCGGGATGACGTACTAAAGTGGTTATGCGAGTCGTGAGGTCATCGATAGAGGTTCTACACCTCCCCGACACCTATAAGGTGTCAATTCCTTGTAAGGAGCTACTGATCCCTCAAGGATCAGTCTATCTCGTGGATATAGGCTACCTTTGTCATTACCAATATAGAGTGTTTAGTGGCCGATTCCTTACCTAGTCGACAGGCTTCCTACCCTGACAAGTAGATCCTATCACAAATATTTATTTTCATAATATTTAATAGACTTAATTAGGCTTAGAATCTATAAAAAAGAATATTAATCTGACTTAAATCTTTGTTACATATGCTAACCCAATTGAATTTCTATTATATATACTAACCCGATCAAATTTCTGCTATATGTACTAACTATATTTAGAAAATATTACTACTCTTTTTGAATACTTATAACTTTATAGAATAATTAATTGAAGAAATAAAAACTATATTATTATATTTCTTGTGAAAAGCTCTATCGAATGATACTACTTATGAACTTATCGGACATTATTTGACTGTTGTCCCGTTGAGAATATTTCCCTACTAGATTATAGAGTAACCAGAGAACATAGGCATACTGCAAATATGAGGATGAAGTTGCCGGCTTCGCGTAAGATTTGGTTTTTGTCCGGCTTATGCCTCCTCAAGCCGCAGGTACTGACGTTTTCGTATCTCCACTCTAATGGATATCTCGGTTAAGAGGACCGTGCTCGATTGCATATTCCCATAACCGGACGATGGAAACCATGCCGCTGATATTCGTCCATACTGCCCGACTAGCCGGGAACGACTGACCAAGTCTCCCCAGTAAATATAAGTCCTCCATCCAACCTCAACTGTTCCGGGTCAAGATACACGCTCATGCCAATGTTATCCCCACATATACCAAACACGCGTAGAATCATGTATACCTCTGAATGGTCGCTCCTGTTGTGCACTGCCCGCATCTGGGTTTAGTTAGCGGGTATATGTTGCCGATGGTTGTCAACACACTCACTCTTTCATATTGATACTTGCTCATGTAGAAAGGTGTTCTCAAAGGCCCTGTGGTCGTTTTGACTTCAATGTAATATTTCGGATGCTTGTCCCTCCATTCTTCAGCGTCAAAATATCCGTGATCAATGAGCAGGGCCGTGAAAATGCCCTCGGTATCGTCATATGCAATGTCTGCTGTCTCTCCCCCATACCAAGGTTTCATGTTGGCATAGTCCGGGTGGATTGTGACATATCTACGAATTGTACTCTGCCAATTCACGTCACTCCAGTCTGTTAGAGCTGGGTCCAGCCGTGTAAGTAATTCGAAAACCTGCGAGAATATTAGTCACACTTTAAACCTTTACCCAAAAGAAGATAGCGGAAATGCAACGTACATATAACTCTCCTGCGGCGCCAATCTTCTTGTCTCTTTCGTGCTGGTTGTCTGGGCGGAACACATTCCTTATATCAATGCCATCGAAGTCATCGAATCGATGGCAGATTTCTTCTCCCGACAGCGCTTCATTCAGTTCGCTCATGTTGAGCGGTCCACTCGAGGGAAATGTGGCTCGTCTCGCAGCCAAAAGCACCCGAGTGAGGAGCGTTCGGTACTGCATATTTTCCTGCGCTGTATGGTCATGTAGCGAGTACAGCAGCGGTGGACGGTTGCGATTGGAGTTGGGCGAATGGTAGGCCATCGCAGTTTGTCGAAAAATCACTTGCTCGGAGGAAGCGCCTGAGGGTCGGCGATTCAGATGGGGAGACAGGGTGATAATATCCGGTGAGATTAGTGGAACCTCAGCGGCAGATCGATCCTGACTTCGTGACCGTTGAGGTGTTATTTGATCATCAATGCTATCAACGTCAATGCCAGGGTCTTCGTTGGGCACGTCAATCTCGATGATACCCTGGCGCTCCAAAATAAGGTCGATAGCGGAAGGATCGATACTCAAAACCATGGAAATTACAGTTACTGCATTGCTTTCGATGTTGTCAGGAATTTGAGTGGCCGGATCCCGCATGAGCCAATCGAGCAGGTGCTTAGGCAAAAGGTCACAGAAGCAAAGTTCTTGGGCCTTTTTGTCTTTCGGCACATAAACAACGAGACCAGATGGCTCTTCACTGATGTGCAATTTTCCAATCAATTCTTCAACATCCGCCACGACGCCATCTTGGGAGATTCTCAGAATTGAAAAAACTCCATCCGTGGCTTCAATCCTGGCCGTCCGAAGCAACTCGTACAGCCCCGATGGATTCGTACAATACCTCGGGCTATTGAATGTGGCCGCGACTCTGGCATATAGAAGGGACATGAGCAATCTAATCAAAACTTAGAATTTTGGTCAACTCACCGGAGGATTGCATGAGCCTTTCTTCTCAAGTCCCGGTGGGGCGCTGAAATTAGTTGCGTTGCCTCGCCAGAGAAGGAAGTCAACTCCTTGATGGATGCAGATAAGTAGCGATGTGTGAGATTTGTCCACTCAAAAAAACCTTTCAGACGACGCACTTCTTCGAGACTGAAGTCAAGAATCTTGATCCTGCCTCTAAATTGTGATGCCAGGTGTTCCCGGTCAGGAATCGCGAACTCCGTAGCAGCAGACGTGAGTCCTTTCGTTCCATCTGGATAAACGACAGGAAACACCGATCTTTCCAGCAGTAAATCTGGGTCAACATAATCTCCGTCTGTTAGAAGGAGAGCATTGAGAGACCAGATCTTACTTTTCGTCTCGTCGATTGCTGACTCCGAGCTTGTTTCTAACAGCTCATCATATACCATCCGAAGGGTGAGTGTGTTGACCCCTAAAGTATCGATAAAGAAATCTTTCAAGTCCTCGTAATGGTCATTCAGGGTGACCTTCCCACGTATATCTGTAGTACTTGACCACAAACACTCGGAGATTTTGTACCAACCGGGTTCGCCGTTTGTGATCACAAAAATCAGGCTTTCATCCTCAAATTCGCGCCTAAAAATAGAAGTTTAGTTCTTTGATGCAGTCCCAACTAAGAAAAAGGACGTTGATACTTGCCGCAAATCATCAATAGAGAAAATTTCCATTTCAGATAGGTACTTGTACATATGGAAGATTTGGTCGAAGTCCACGCAGTGGTTCTGGCTCCGCTCTACCAGTTCCCCTGTCAGATCTGACCATGAGGCATCTGGAATGCTCAATATATGCCTGAAGAATTGTGAAAGATGTTCGAGTTGACCTTCTCCGACAACTTGCTCGAAGACGTATTTGAGAGAATACTTGGAAATCATATTTGGTGGTGCGTCCCATAGGCATTGCTCAAGACCGGCCCATGCTGCATCGTAAGGATCATCCTCTTGGAGTTCAGGAACGAAAATGTAGTCACCGTCTGAAAAAAATAACCTCGAGTTGAAGGTTAGCAGACAGTTTTGGGTATTCGCAGGCGTTGGGCTTACTTAATTTTGTCTCCAGCGACCACTCTGTCCTCGGCAGCAAGATGCTTTGCGCCAATTGCAATATACAAATCCCATACTCGCTCATACGAGGTAAGTGCGGATTCATCAGGGTTGGCGCTCTGGATCCAATACAGCACATTAAGCAGAAAACCCATGTCGTCGTCCTTTCCGACTGAGAAATCGTTGTGAAGAAAAATCCACTTGGAGTAGAGTTCCTCATCTGGAAGTTCTTCAAGGTATAGGAACGGGAAAGGTTCATCTTCCTCCATAAAACGATGACAAAGCGCCCGAAGGTTGGATAGAGGCAAATATGTTTCGTCAAGCTGACAGTCATCAGGCAGGTCCATGTTGCAAAGCCTTCTTGCATTCATGCTTTGGATTTCCATGATGAGATCAGCATTTTGGCGCAGTTCGGAGCTTTGATATTTCCAGAGGTACTGCAACAGTCCCAGAAGCTTTCCCGGGCAAGTTTCCGCGATATAGGTCCAGCTGTCTGAAAGAGAATCACCATCGGATGAAACAAGACTTAGTCGTTCGCGAATTCCAAGTGAAGTGACTAACCATGCTCGCCACGATGGGTAGTCTGAATGAGGCCTTGATGGAATGCTCTCAAAATATGTTGAATCCATGAGCAATACTTCCATGCCCTGGGAGTACTCCGTTGGCCCTAGGAGGGCCTTTGGTCCATATGGATGGCTGTGCGGGAGGTAGATCTCTTCTTCGTGTGGATTATTCATAGTACCATGATCGCAGTAAACACAAACATTGCAGAAATCTTCTTCAATCTGACGACGATCGTGTGTCAGATACAAGTAACGCAGATGAACTCTCGAATCTTCGATGCAAACCCCGTTGCACAAGGGTCTATAATTCGCCAGTATTGCAGATCGAACTGCACTAACCGACAGCTCCACGGCTCCCAAATGTATGAAAAGCGCTCTGCGGTCTTCATTGGCAACCGCTGCTGGATCCAAGATGCGAAGATCGACGTCAGCCGGGATGTCTATTTCACCAGTCTTTGGTAAGTATACCGGACCGCTGTTAATAGGCACCCATTCGCCATTTCGTAGAGGAAGAATAGCAAGCTCATTGAGAGTACGCATTCCATCTTCGTCCTCGTTTGCAATCGTCGACAAAACTTGTGAAATGCGGGAGTGGAAGTCTGCGCTGGTAACATGTGACTTGACTCTGGAGGTAGAACTTTCAAGATCACTTTTCAACATTCTGAGGATTAGGTTAAAAGACCCCACGCCGAGTCCGTACTC
>NT_166524.1:2895741-2925080 GCF_000002855.4 Aspergillus niger
TTAAAGAAATTATACTTACTCTGAGTAACAGGCGGGATAAAAAATATTTCATCCAGAAATAATAATATGAAAAAATAAAATAATATTATAATACTATCTAATAATAAAGAAATACTGGAATTAAATTTCTACTGATAATAATAATATATGAAAAGCTACTAAATACTTGGATGTAAAAGAAAATATAGTATTCAAAAAGATTCTGCAGTTTCTCAGAATAGATAAAACTATTATTACTAATTATAAGAAGTAAATAAAAAGATTACTAGCTAAGTTTTTTCTACTCCTACTAGATAATATCAATGATGAAAATAATAAATTATGAAAAATACCTGTCAAGATGCGTATTATCATAATAAAGAAAATAAAATATTAATTAATAATAATAATTTTTTAGAAAATATCAAGTAAAGACAGTCTATCAATAATAATCTAGAAGATAACTTAGTTTATAGTTAAGAATAAAATCCTTGGTTTATTGCAGGCATTACTAGAAGAAGAAATATTATTAAAACAGTAAAAATATATAAAGATTATATTATTTAAAAAACTAATTAAAAAGAACTAGTCTTGAACAAGAAAAGAGAAGTAAGACTAAATAATACTACACAGTTATTTATAAGTAAGTGCAGACAAGTATTTCTGTAGCTAAGCTTCCAAATATATAATTATTTAAAGATAATATTATTAAGCATTAAGAACAGAATTAGGTGAATATATAAGAAAATATTCTTATATATTCTATTATATATTATCAGATCTGTTATATACCAGTACAGTAGTTATAAATTATATTATATACTTGTCTGTATACTATGATTATATAATATATAATTATTTCAGGCATTGTAAGAGCAATCTAAAATTATACTAAATAATAGTTTTGGTTTTACTTGAGTGCTGTCCTTATCAGTACTTTCTGCCTGGTAAGTCTGTCTTACTAGTAGGTTAACTAGCAGGGGTCCGTAACAATGATCTTTACTTTCTTATAACTAATTCTAAGTATATATATAGATTACTATATTTTAATATTCTTATGAAAAGAAATACTTTTTTGAAAATATATAATTTAGATATAATAAATTATACTAGATAAGAAGTATAATTAATTTAAGCTTTCTAGGGTATCGAATATATAGAATTTTTAGAATTTTAGATAAAAATATTAATGTATTACTTTATATAATACTTATTAGAATAAAACTTAATACTATAATCTTTATTATTATAATATTTATTTTTATAATACTTATTAAACTTAATTAAACTTAGTATCTATAGAAAAAAAAATTAATTTAATTTAAATTTTACGGAGCAGTCTTCTTTGTGTTTCGGGTGACTGGCGCTTGGCTTCAGGCTGGACCTGATCAGCTTCCTCTCAATGTAGTAATGTAGTTCTAGATTCCTCTTGTCGTTGAAGCTTTAAATGGCAATGCTCTCGAGTTCCTTCCCGATATTATATTCGTTTTGTTCCCTCGTTATGAGCCTATTCGTGAGGCCTTTCACGGAATCTATCTCACTTGGCACTTAGCTAGACTGCAATAGCAATGTAGAGAGGATGGTGGTTTGAGCCCGACGAATAATGATGCAACAATGCTTCTCGGTAATGGGTTCACGATGTAGAACATGTGGCCAATCACCAGCACTGGAAGAATTCACCCAACGCCCAAGGTTATATATATTGATGGACTTTCGTACAGAAAGCCCCAGGAAACATACCGATCAGCGCCATGCGCAACCCATTGAAACCCGCCAGCAGGTGACTCCTAACAAAAATCGCGATTGACTTGCGCCATATGGTTTTCGAGGTCCTTGACGTTAGTTGTAGAGGGGTGAGGATTAGGAGGGCGGGGCGAAGAGATAGTCGAGGCGATGTAGAATTTCATATTTATATATAGTGAGGTGGAAATGGGACAATGGCAGCAGTATGGAACATTCCTTGCGCGCTTCAGCAGGAAGGTCGGTCAAAGGAAGTAGTCAAACAAAAGCTTGAAAATGCAACATAGACTTCTCAATGCCTCCAATCATAATACACACACACACACACACACACACACACACACACACACACACACACACACACACACACACACACACACACACACACACAAAATTCATTAACGCCCGGCTCAGCCGAAAGGGTATGTCACAGATCCATTTAACACACTTTCTAATGGACTTTATTGCGAATGAGTGGCATACGCATTGAAACGGTGAATTACGCGAAATCAATACCGTGTACGGGTTCGGTGGCGGCTCGCTTGTGGATTTCAAGCCAATGATATGCATTGCACCCAGCAGCCTCACTCTTTTACCCCTCTTTCCAGCCGAAGTGCCTCTTATCACCTTTCCATTTTCACATCTCCTTTCCAGGTAGAACTCTTAATCGCATATAGAATTAGGCTCGTATCCGCTAGCCGGCATGAAGTTTACCTTCTAGGGCCTTTCTGTCGCCTGCTGCCCTACAATGTCAGATCCAGACCAGTACACTGTTGGTTGGATATGTGCCTTGGAGACAGAATACGTCGCTGCCCGAGCTTTTTTCGAGAAGAAACATCCTCGCCCGGAGACGCTTTCGCCAAACGATAATAATCACTACACGCTGGGGGAAGTCGGCGGTCATCGGATTGTTATTGCCGTTCTGCCAGATGGAGAATACGGGATATCATCAGCTGCTGGGGTGGCTAGGGATATGGTCCACAGCTTTCCGAACATCCGATTTGGGCTCATGGTTGGGATTGGTGGTGGGGTGCCTACAAAGCATGACATCCGTCTTGGCGATGTTATCGTGAGCTCATCTCGAAATGGGAGAGGTGGCCTGCTGCAATACGACCTCGGTAAAGAGTTGCAAGGGCAAGAGTTCTATCAAACCGGGTTCTTGAACCAGCCGCCGCCGATTCTACGCACAGCTGTCGCTGGGCTCCAAGCACAGTATGAGGAGGAGGGCCATCAGTTGAAGGAGAGCATTCAAGCCGTGCTTGAAGGCAATAATCGACTGAAACGGAGATATATGCAATCTCCTTTCGAGGCCGACAGACTTTTTGAAAGCCAGTTTGCTCATCTGAATCCCCATGCCAACTGTGGCGAGATTTGTGACAGTTCAAACTTGATTTGTCGACCAAAGCGAACCGATGAGGAATATGACCCTGCTATTCACTATGGCTTGATAGCATCTGGGAACAGAGTGATCAAGGATGCAATATTCCGTGATAAGCTAGCAGCAGAGAAGGATGTTTTATGCCTTGAAATGGAAGCAGCTGGATTAATGAACCATTTCCCTTGCTTGGTTATCCGTGGTGTTTGCGACTATGCCGACTCGCACAAGGGCAAGGAATGGCAAGGTTGGGCTGCAATGATGGCGGCTGCATATGCAAGGGATCTCTTGTATCAAATTGTCCCCCAGCGGGTAAAGGCTGAGCGAAGAGTCAGCGAACTATTGGATGGTTAGTTATAGCTACCTTTCAATAACTTCATCATCATGCTTAAAACCTTTTACTAGGAATCAAAAGCCAACTGGCTAACGTATCCAAGGACATCGACAACCTTCGTTCGATCACTAGCGGATCGGCGCAAGAAGTACATGCGCTTGCCGAGAGCATTGATTTGAAGGATCTACCAGTTGCTACAGGAGCTGAATTTGGAACATATATGGATCAACACGAAGAAGAATGCCTCCCAGGGACCCGAAAAGAGCTTCTCCTCGACATTCGAGATTGGGCTGTATCAGATCAAGGAAAATGTATTTTCTGGCTGAATGGTTTGGCCGGAACTGGCAAGTCCACAATATCACGAACCGTGGCAAAAGACCTTCAGGAGCAAGGGCTGTTGGGGGCGAGCTTCTTCTTCAAGAGAGGTGAAGGAGACCGCGGTAACGCAGCTCGCTTCTTTCCTACTATCATCCAACAGCTATTTACCAGAATCCCGGAACTTCGCGCTGCTATCCTGCAGGCGATTCGGGATAATCCGAGAATCTCAACCATGCCACTTAAGGAGCAATTTGAGGAGCTTATTCACAGACCACTCCACAGTTTAAGTCAATCTAGTCTCCAGAGCTTGCGTCTTGTAGTTGTGGTTGATGCACTTGATGAATGCGATCGTGATGATGATATTAAAGTCATCCTCCAGCTCTTGCCACGAGTTCAGGATGTCAACTCTCTTTGTTTACGATTTTTCATTACCAGCCGACCCGAGCTGCCTCTTCGATTAGGCTTCAATGCAATTGACCATCGTGACCTAATCCTCCATGAGGTACCCAAGCCTATAATAGAACGTGATATCTCGATGTTCTTAAAAGAAAAATTTGTTTCGATAAGGCACACTCGATCCCTCTCTTCAGACTGGCCTGGCTATGTGAATGCCCAACGCCTTGTTACCATGTCAGTCCCGTTATTTATCTTTGCTGCCACGATATGTCGTTTATTTGAGGATTACAATCTCGATCCCGCGCAGTGTCTCACCGAGATCCTCAAATACCAGAATCATGAGTCAAAGTTGGATGGAACATATCTGCCAGTGCTGGACCGCCTGGTCTCTAAATACAATGGAAAAACACAAAAGCAGTTGATTCAGGGGGTCCGAGAAGTTGTCGGCACAATTATTCTTCTTGAGAGCCCATTATCATTTACATCCCTCTCAAAGTTCATGGGAATCTCCACGCAGTCCATCCCTGCCAGACTGAACTCACTGCACTCTGTCCTGTATATACCGAATAATGACATACTACCAGTGAGGCTCTTCCATCAATCGTTTCGAGACTTTCTTCTTGACCCCAGCACTCGCGGAAAAACTCCATTTTGGGTTGATGAGAAGGAAATGAACCAGACAATATTTATCTCGTGTCTTTCTGTCATGCGCGAGTACCTCAAGAAGAACATATGCAGACTTGGAAGCTATGGAACTAAGCGCAGCGATATCAATCACAAGTCTATTGACCACTATTTACTACCAGAGCTGCAGTATTCCTGTCGCTATTGGATTCACCATTTAGCTCGAAGCAACGACCCGATGAGCCAGGTTAATGATATCTTAACATTCCTAAAAGAGCACTTCCTTCATTGGCTGGAGTCAATGAGCATTTTAGGGATAACACCTGAAGCAATAATTGCAGTGAATTCTTTGCTCCAGCTGACCAAAGTATGTATTAGACTAGGTTGTGGCAGCCGACTGACTAACACTAATGGGAAATCCAGGATACATCCAGTAATGAGATGTACGTCTTTCTCTTAGATGCGCGAAGATTTATCCTAAAATTTGCACAAATTGTTGATACGGCACCATTGCAATTGTACAGCTCTGGCCTGATTTTTGCACCACATAGATCCTTGATCAAAGAGAGCTTTGAGAGAGAACTTCCTGCTTGGTTATCCAGAGGTCCAAAGGTAGAAGAATATTGGGATCCAGAGATGCAAACGCTCGAGGGCCATTCTGGCTCGATTCACTCGGTCGCCTTTTCAAATAACGGGCAGCTGCTGGCATCCGGCTCGGAGGACAACACCATCAAGCTGTGGGATGCGGCCACGGGCGCTCTCAAGCATACATTGGAGGGCCATTCTGATTCAGTCATCTCGGTCGCCTTCTCAAACAATGGGCAGCTGCTGGCATCCAGCTCGTATGACAACACCATCAAGCTGTGGGATGCGGCCACGGGCACTCTCAAGCATGACATAAGCACTGACCATGTTGCCACCGACATTCAATTTTCTGAGCAGCTGCCATTATTGATTACTAATATAGGGTCTTTCGATATTCGAAATTGCTATGAAAGCTTCTCAACTTCGTCCGAGAAGGTGATGGAGATTTCTCTGGCAGCAGGGCGGTGGGTCACTGTTCAGGGTCAAAGAGAGGTATGGCTACCTCCAAATTATTACCCTCAGTCGTCAACGGTCAAAGACAGTACTATTGCACTTGGGAGCACGAGCGGCAGAGTTGCCATAATTGCGGTCTCGGTCATGTGAGGTATCCTGTGCTGAACTGCATTCCTAGCTCTCTTATTTTAAGGTCTCTTTTCAAAAGAAGGGTAAGGGAGACCGGGGCTCTATATAGCTATCTGCAGATTAATAGTGTTCGCGATGTTTCGGGCTCTATCAGTAGGTGGTGGCCAATCACCGATACTTTTGGGTAGTGGCGCGAAGCAAGGTTGACGTGCATCCATGGACCTCAGTCATGTGACTACGTGCTGGAATTTCTTCCCAAACGTAAAGGGCACAAGTGCATAAGTAATCACGTGAAGCAATGAAAACGCCCAAAGAAATCCCGTTTAACACAGGTCGTATTGTAACGAATATTGCTCAAATAGTCGGCTTGCGCTAGTCTCTTGGCAGTGGGGCTGGGAAACAATTGTCATGTGTTCGAAGGTCAGAGGAATATCGGAACCGGCTATACGGGTGCGGACTGTATGACTGTATGAGAGAGGACTTAGATTAAGGGGAAGGCTAATTCGTAGTGCTGGTTGATAATGAGCGCGATATAAAACGGTTGTTGTGTGCCGAGCGAGAATTATCGCGATGGCGGACCCACCCACGGGTGCTCCCGAGCCCCTTGGGAACATGACCACACTGGGGAACGACGCGCTGGAAAACTCTGAATCAACGACCACGCGCAAGACACGGAGACAAACACGCGCAGACAACCACCAGGATCAGGCGAACTCACTAAGTATCGAACCAAGCACCGCAGGTACCAACACACCCGGTGACCACCAAGGAAATCCGGCAGATCATCGAACACCTGCAACATACCATTGAGAAGCAAACCACGTTGATCCAGGCCACCAGAACCGAGCTGAGAGAAGTGAAACACAATCAGAGAGAACTACAAACTCAGAATGAGAAACTACAAGACGAGATCCAAACGCTCCGAACTCAAATCGAAGGGCTCGACGCACCGAATCCAACGCGATCGTGGGCCGCCGTAGCAGCGGACACGAACATCTGCGAACCAAGCAAGAACCGACGCACCGAAAAGGACAAGAACTGTATCCGAATCAGCACCCAACCGTTGCCAACTGACACAACCGGTATATACACCAATACTAATGAAATTGGCCGTTACCTCCCCATGCCGTCTGCGAACAACCACATCAGGACCGCCTTACTGAACGCACCATCCACCCACGGGGTACAGGTAGCAGGGGTTGGAACCACCAAAACTGGATATGTGATCCGTTTCAAAGACCCCGAGTTAGCTGAGACTGCCAGGAACAATACAGAATGGTTACAGGAGCTGGGCCGTGAGACAAGACTGGTAAAACCACGTTACGGGGTAGCCGTACACCATGTCCCAACACAGGGGCTGGATCTAGAGAAAGACAAAACAGGAGCCATCCGGAAAATTGCACAGGAAAATGATCTCCAGGAACGTGGGTTCCGAATCGAAGATATCGCTTGGCTTAAGAAAAAAGACAAAGCATTAGGGCCGTTCGCATCACTGGGGATCTGGTTTGACTCAGCGGAGGCGGCGAACTGGATGCTCGACAACGGCCTTCTGATCGACCAACGGTACATTGAAAGAGTAGAGAATTGTGAAATTAGGAAAAGACGCTGCTTCCGCTGTCAAGAGTTTGGTCACCTCGCATGGTCGTGCAAGGAGACACCACGGTGCGGTCACTGTGGCGACCAACATGAGCGAGCGCGATGTCCTCCAGGCGTTAGACCACGCTGTCTGGACTGTAGAGGAGAGCACGCAACCGGCAACAGCCTGTGCTCCGACGCCCGCTATAGCGCCCCCCGCACGATGCTAGAAAACAACCTTCGAATCCTGCAATTGAATATGATGAAATCGAAACCCTGCATGGAAGCCCTTATCAATGATAACCAGACCCAAAACCTGGACATACTCCTCGTCCAGGAACCATCTACCACTATATATCGAAGCCATGTGAACCATAGCGCATGGAGACTACACCGACCAACAGTAACAAGCGATTCTGTCAGATTCAGGAGCCTTATCTATGTTAATCGGAGACTCTCTACGTCCTCCTACCAACAGGTGCACTGCGACCAACCTGATCTAACAGCAATCAAGATCCGGACACCCGGACTACAGATTCTGGTCTTCTCGGTGTACATCGAACCTATACCAATGCATAATCCGGGAGAAGCGTCAGCAAGACGTGTACTATCAGCCATACGTGACACGATACATAGTACTCTACAAAACACAAAAAAGACCACTAGTCTCATACTGTCAGGAGACTTCAATCGTCACCACCCGGCTTGGGGTGGTAACCATGTCCAATCCCGTTTCATCGAAGATGCGAGCGAATTGATCAATTTCTTCAACACCTACAGCCTTCGGAGCTGCCTCCCACGCGGCACGGCAACTTTCTGGTCACTA
The DNA here is from genome assembly GCF_000002855.4 of Aspergillus niger. Taxonomy (NCBI): domain Eukaryota; kingdom Fungi; phylum Ascomycota; class Eurotiomycetes; order Eurotiales; family Aspergillaceae; genus Aspergillus; species Aspergillus niger. Next base: position 2,904,076 of record NT_166524.1, read on the forward strand.
AGCCACCCCGGTAGAAACTCTACTATCGATCAGACATTGACGGACCGTCCGGGGATGCTTCTCAAATGCCATCTTTACCATGATAATTACGGCTCCGACCACCGAGCAACCTACTCGGAATGGAGCCTCCGAATGCCGCGCAACCCCGACACCAAACCAAGGAAGGCGTACGAACGAGCCGACTGGGAAAAGATTGGATGGGATATATGGGGAAGCATGAGGCCCTGGGAGACGCCAGACACAATTGAAACACTCGATGCCACGGTGGAGAAACTTATTCTAGCGACCGCGACGGCCATTGACAAGGACATCCCGAACCTACAACCGTCACCATATGCTAAGCGTTGGTTTACACCAGACCTCAAAACCCAACAAAAAGCAGTAAACCAAACACGGCGTAAATGGCAAGAGAGCTGCGCAAGGGCAGGACGGGACGACCCCTACACTAAGCTACTCTCTGAGGATATGCGCCAAAAGCGCCGGACATGGACACGGGCAATTGAGAAAGCCAAAACCGCACATTGGAAACAGTTTCTGGACAGAGCAGGGGAAGGGAGGCTTTGGAAAGCGGCGACATACATGCGGCCACGCGAATCCTGGAGCAGCGTTCCGGCTCTCAAGGTCGATAACCGCAGCGTGACTGGAAACCAAGAGAAGGCCGAAGCATTTATGGATACATTCTTCCCGACGATGGCGCCGGCCCAGGAAGAGACACCCATACGAATCCCAGCGGAACTTCCATGGCAACCAATTACAGAACTCGAAGTCTATAGATCCTTACAGGCAGCGAAGAGCTCGACGGCGCCCGGAGAGGACGGACTCCCGATGCTGATCTGGAAACGGCTGTGGGGACACCTTGGAAACCTCATCACGCGAATTTTCGCAGCATCGATTGACTTAGGGTACCACCCCCGAAAGTGGAGAAGCGCCCGGCTTGTGGTTCTACGTAAACCCGGGAAGTCTGATTACTCGATCCCGGGAGCGTACCGGCCGATCTCACTGCTGAACACACTCGGCAAATTACTTGAGGCGGTAATGGCCCGGCGGCTGTCCTACCTCGCAGAGCACTACGGACTTCTCCCGGACACCCAGTTCGGCGGACGTCCGGGGCGAACAACCGAGCAGGCCCTGCTGGTGTTGACTAACGCAATCGACCGGGCGTGGTATGGACAGAGAGTAGTTACCTTGGTAGCCTTTGATCTGAAGGGTGCTTTCAATGGCGTGAACAAGACCAGTCTTGATATTCGTCTCCAAGCTAAAGGCATTCCTAAGGTCGCTCGAAGGTGGATTGCAAGCTTCATGAGCGGTCGACAAGCCAGAATTGGGTTCGATGACTACTGCTCCGATGTGATACCGCTGGGAAATGCCGGGCTGGCGCAAGTTTCCCCCTTATCCCCTATCCTCTTTGCTTTTTTCAACAGTGATCTGGTGGACCAACCAGTCAATTTTCACGGCGGTGCATCAGCCTTCATCGACGATTACTTCCGTTGGCGGGTTGGACGATCTGCTGAAGAGAACTTGGCTAAACTCCAATCCGAGGATATACCCCGGATTGAAGCCTGGGCTCGGAAAACAGGATCGAGCTTTGCTGCCGAAAAGACTGAACTCATCCATATCATCAGGAAGAGAAGGGAACAATGTCGAGGTCATATCACACCATAAACAGCAGCGTCATCACTCCAACAACTGCAAAGCTCCTCGGCGTCATTTTTGACCATGAACTACGGTGGAAGGAACATGTGCAACAAGCTGTCAAGCGAGCTACCAAGGTCAACGTGGCGATTGGGGGGCTGCGGCAGCTTCGGCCTGAACAGATGCGACAGCTATACGAAGCGTGTGTCACACCAGTTGTTCAATATGCGTCAACTGTGTGGCACGACCCACTGCGAGACAAAACACACCTGAGACAGTTACGCACCGTGCAGCGTACGGCACTTATTCGCATTCTCTCCGCCTTCCGAACGGTAGCCACATCCACTCTCGATGTCGAAGCTTATATGCTACCTACCCATCTTCGCCTACGCCAGCGTGCTCAAACCACCATCACTCAACTCCACACATTACCACGGAAGCATCCAATCCGGGAAGTCCTGCTTCGGGCCCGGAGACGACGAGATAATGTCGGATCACACGCCCGGTTCCCGCTCGCGGAGGCTCTGAAAACCATGAACCTAGAAAGGCTCGACGACCTGGAAATGATTGATCCAGCCCCACAACCACCGTGGCGGGCTGAAGCCTTTTCTAAAATCGACATTGCGACCAATAGGGAAATAGCGATGGAGCAGGCGGAGGCAGCACGGTCCGAGTCGGACCTTGTGGTGTACTCCGACGCCTCGGGGCGTCAAGGCCACCTGGGTGCCGCAGCCGCAGTCCTCGATGACGAATCGGTAACGACTGAGAGCCTACAGATACAGGTCGGACCCACGGACCAATGGTCGGTGCATGCCGCCGAACTAATCGGTATCCTTTATGCGATCAATCTTATCAATAGAATCGTGCTCCAACAGCGAAGAGCCGGCCAGAAACGAGCGAGAACAGTCACTATTCTCAGCGACAGCACGTCAGCACTGCTGGCTATTCAGAAACCCGGCAGTAAATCAGGCCAACAAATTATCTATGCGATCCTTCAAGCAGCCAAGAATACGAGAACGCACGGGGTTACAATTCGATTGCAGTGGGTTCCCGGACACAGCGAGATCCTCGGTAACGACGCAGCCGATCGGCTGGCCAAAGAAGCAGCTATACCTGGCAAGACACACCCGTTTTCCCCCCTGCTCTCGCGTGAAAGAGCATACATCAGGCAAGGAATCCTTACTCAATGGGAGAAAGAATGGAAAGAGTCCAGGGACGGCGGCCATCTCCGGAAAATCGACAACACACTGCCAGCAAAATACACCAGACGACTCTACGGAGCTCTGCCAAGAAATCGAGCATACCTTCTGACCCAGATACGGTCGGGACATTGCTGGCTGTCCACGTACGGCAAGTTGTTCGGCTTCCGCGATGATGACCGGTGCCTCTGCGGTGGACGGGAAAGTATAATACACGTCCTTCTAGATTGCCCGCTGCTCAGAGACCTACGTCGAGAGCTCCGGGCAAAGGTCGGCGATGCGCTCAATAGCATGTCAGTCCTGCTGGGCGGATCTGGATCTTGCCAGGAGGGTGGAAGTAGAGTCAGCAACGCTTCGCGCACTAAGACAGTCGAGGCCGTCTTGGATTTTGCGGAAGCATCCCAGCGATTTCGAAGCCGCGTGCCATAAGGGCAGCTAACTAACATCAACGGCGCAAAGGCCACAATAGGCCCCGACGAGGCTCTAAGTTCGTTTAAGAAGTGGTACAGGACCAATGTTTATTAAAGAGATACATATAGTGGTAGTAGCCTGCATATCGCCTTAGCGAGGGGTCAGGGTAAATGAAGCCATCCATCCATCCATCCATCCATCCAACTGTACTGGGCACAGCGACGCTGACAATTGTAGTATCGAGGACTACCAGAAAATGTTCCACAACACAGAGACGCGATAACGATTGCTAGCCGTCATGTCTCCGTTAGCGCTGTAGTCTGGTATTTTCTACCTTCAAAGTGAACATTGTCAGTTTCCTCCATCGATATTTCAATGTGACATGAGCAACTGGCGATCAACACGCCCAATTGGATACGTAGCAGCATCGGTCTCAGCCTAAGCTGACAGGCCACTTACTATGCCAGCCAAGAAGCATCTTGGATCATGGATCATGCATGCCAGGAGCAAAAGGGGCCACGGAAGGAAGGCTGTGCAGGCAAGCGAGAGGGTCTCTGAATTTTCCCTACAAAACTTTCTGATCCCCTGTGATAAGCGGTAAATGCAGTTTAAAGAATCCATACGAAATCTACTATCACTGAAGACACGATTGATAATACCATCAAATACTGCGCTCTACCTGACTACCTCACCACATTGGGGGCTGAAATTCACAACCCTCATCTCGTTTATGCAACTTCACCCGCCTGCTCTTTACAAAAGGCAAAACGCCTGATTAATCATAGCTCATTGCCCACTGCTTAGCTGCACCATGTCACATTCAGAGATTGTCTTGTAACATTCCGACAATGCTCACAGGGACCACCGAGTCATTAAGACCTGCGTTGGAACGATACAACATCGGATAAAGGTATGCAGGAAACGACCAGACCAGAAAGCTTCCGACCCAGAGAAAACCAAATATCCGTTCACCGCGGGACGCCGTCCTATTGCGAGACGGCCCGCCACAACGAAGTATAACAGAGTAAGCATTGATTGCCAGATCTTCCAATATTAAACCGAAGGCCTGCGTGCAGAAGAACTGCACAGCCCCGGAGCTAGATGGCAATAGCCCCGATGATAAGTCAATAAGAAAGTGCATGAAAGCTGAGGTTGCAAACACCGTTACAACTCTGGCATATCGATCGGCGAGCGTCCACAGCTGGAAGCGAAAAATATCGCTTGCAAAAAATCGAGAGATGGCGCGGAATTTGTGAGAATTTGATTGGTGCCACACGCGACTATTCCGGTATTAGTTGAATACCAATAAAGAAAAGAACAGAGTTAGAGGGGTTTTTACCTCCACAGTCTTCGCAGACTATATGCATCCGACAAGGTTCCGTACAAAGGAGGCCAGTCCTGCGGTTTACTCCACCTCGCAAGAACGCTGGTGAATGCGAAGAGATAATAGAAACCACCCTGACTGGCCAATAAGCCTATGCCAGCTGCAATGCCCGAAAAGACTCGAATGGCGATCTCTTCCGCAGTAATTTCGGAGATCCTCCGAACCAACGGCACACGAGATGCAACGAGGAAGCGAGATCCCACTTCAGGATCGCCCATCGAGCCGAGCACATCGAGGGCCAGGTAACTGAGGAGGATAATTCCCGCAGATCGACGGAGAAATGCGGCTCGGTCGCAGGTGATCGCCTCAGGAACATGATTCACTTGCTCAGGCGTTCCAATGCATCGCGCATTGAAGGCCGCCCAGATACCAAACCGTACACGGGCCACCCAGGTTGCATTTAGCGGCTCGGGCGATTTCGCCGCGGAGGGGTCAGCAAATTCCCAACGCGTCAACAAACCTATGTCGATATAATGAAGCAGTAACATGACCGAATAACCACCTGCCAGGCTGGCCCATGGTGTCCGAACGAAGTATCCCAATGCGGTGGAGATACAATGGCCAGTACATAGTGCGACAATCACCAATGCGCCAGGCCTCAGGCTTGAAGGGGCCGAGGTGAAGCCCAGTGTGGTCACCACCACGGCAGTTTGAAGGGAAATTGATAAGAAAGGATTCAAGGGCATTCTCTATACTCTATTGCTGGACTTGGGGGTTTTTAGCTGTCGCAAGGTTGTAGCAGACAAAGCAGGGAGCCAAAGAGTATCTTGTACGTTAAGGGAAAGATCAGAAATTGTGAATAGGAGGAATAGAAGATGGTTATGTACAGTACCTTTGGCCCAACCAAACAAAGGAGCAGGGAAGCTTGGACACCTTCTGGCCTAAAGTTGGGGCTTATCAAAGAGTAAGGGGCGAACCCTTGCACCAAGCACACCCTGGTCCAGTCTACATGGTGATTGAGGGTAGTTACAGTCTTTGCCTACTGCAAGATTTTGACAGAACATAAAGTACTGTATAAGCCGCCATCAAGATAGATACAGTTTAATTCTGGAATAACACTGAGCGTCCAGAACACTGTCACCTCCCTATCTTGCCGCTCTTGTAAAAGAGCCGACTCTACGACACACGCTATCACCGACGTCTCTCCCCCGAGAGGATGAAAGACGTGGATGCTTATCAAAAAGGAAATCCGTGGAAGCAATATACTGAACCATAAGCAACTACAAATTTCATACTTATATAACATGAGTCCTAGTTCTGAATGCGACACGAGCAATCAAGGCAGGCAGCCTCCAGCCGTTCCAGTATCCTTGACGACAATCGTGACGTGGCGTGCTGATTGAAAAGAGCGCTCACCAGATGCTCAACTGGGATTCTATGGAACCAGTGCAATAGAACTAGCTTCTTCTCTGTACCGATTAGCCAGGTCCAACATCAAGTCACCGTAATAAACAGCCCACGCTCTCTGTAAGAGACCTTCGTCTCGGCGACAACGCAAACATGTGATATACATACATACCTTCCGTACTAAGACAAAGCGGTGTTTTGCGCTGGACATTGGGAGGCCAATAGTGGTGGTCCTTTCCGAAACGGGCTTGGAGATACTTGGATACCAGTCTCGTGATCACGAAGCATTCCAGTCTTTCTGCGTGGTCGAGAGCGCTTTTGAACAAGCAGGATGTGCCGGGCGTTCTAACATATATGCCAAACGATGGGTTACACTCCACATGGTTTGGTGTCCCAGATACTGGCCGTGAGGCACTCGACTTTTGCGGCAGTGTTTGACATTTGCCTGACCACATGTCAGCATATTCCTGCGGTCAAATCAGGGAACAGCGTATGAGATAGACTCACTAGGCCTTGGGTCGAGGAAACGGCCGCTGTATGCCTGCCTTGCTAATTTAGGGTCATCCTGTGCGGTGTCTAGGCTGGCTATAAACCGCAAACGGCCACCAGCATCGTGGTTCGGTAGGATTGACGGTCGATACACTTTTGTATCTCTGGGGATAATGACCGCCTTCATTGCTGAGATTTTAGGTTGAGGTTGAATCCGGCGAGCCATGAGGATGGGAGTATATAGAAGATGCAAAGTCGAATAGATGCAAATACCGCGGTTGTTCAAGTACTGATGTACTCATGAGCTGGCCCGGTACACGTGTTACCGGCTGGCCCCTTATAAAGAGTAAGTTGTGGATACTGTACTGAACGGACACACGACGCTTAACGTCTATAGGTCGGGCTGAATATCATCTCGCATGGATATGAGAACATGTTTGTAAATCTCCAAAGGCTGAATGTGATTCTGGGCATGGTGGAGTACTGGACGCATGCTGCAGGAGTAGTCCAGGACCTCCTCTACTCGACTTTCGCATGAGACTGTGGCTGGGCTGCTCTGCTATGTGAGACAACATGGGGCGCGAAACATAATGGTTCGTAGGGCATCTGGACAGTGCGCTAAGCTCGATATGTAATAGCGCACGTTGCGTAGTACGCTAACTCCTTCCAGCAAAGAAACCCATGGCTTACCGCCTCCAGCCAATGGTGGGGGCACTGCCCGGAGGAGCCAAGGGAACATTCGCCGTACAACTACTGGGTCATTACGTCAATTCCTTTTATACCGGAGAAGCAGAAAGTAATGCCAGCAACTATCCCTAGTCAACTTTTGAAGGGAATACAGGAGCCTCAGGAATCATACAGCATCTCACACAGTCACATGACGTCTGCATTAGCGAGGGCAAGCAGCTGTGTTGCGACGCACTGAATGTGATAGTGCAGAAAGCACGGAGCGAAGACTTACTCCTCGTACCGATTCTACCTAGCCACGGTTGCTCAGACATGATGAGTAGCATGAGTGAGCGTCCTACGTGACCGGTCACCTGACGCTCACTTGACGGTTTGTCAATCAACCATTTGCCTCCCCTAGGCTCAGTTGATTGATGTGTAGGATTACTACCAGTACAGCATATATTATGGCTGCGGTCCGTTCTGGGACTATTCACTGAGAGCGGCAAAGCCGTACCTGTACTTCGAGATAGAGTTCTGCACGCCGGCTCTACCTAGTCCAGTAGAGATAAATACTGATACGAAAAAGAAAAAGGTTATATCATAAGGTCTGACTGGATTAGGCGGGGGCTTCTACGAGTAACATACGCATGCTCTGAGTATTGCATCTAAGTGATTGTGCTCTGGCTAACATCAGTCATGTAACGTAAGTTTCCGAATGATAACATGTAGTACTGTAATCAGGAGTCGCCCGATGGCGATCAGATTACCCGCTCTCCAGGATGCCGGTACCACCTGTCATCCGAGTCTATATGCTTTAAGAAGATCAGCAATTTCTGCATGTCCCATCTCATGAGCGGCCGCCAGTGCTGGTCGCCGGAAGTAATCCCCTTCAATCACGACTCTTCTGTCCTGAAGCAAACGTCTCACAACGTTTAAATGTCCCGCATACACCGCCCAGCACAGCGGACTGCGTCCAATGAGGTCCGCCCGGTTGACATCCAGCTGAGGATCTTGAAGGAGGAGATCGACGACATCATGATGCCCGGCTGCTGCGGCCCGGCATAGTGGGGTCTCGCCTACCTGGGTTGGGAGATTAATGTCCAAGCGATCCCGGTGCTCGAGGAATAAGTTCACAATCTTGGTGTGGCCTCGTTCCGCTGCCAGGCCCAGTGCCGATGCGTTTCCGGCGAAGATTGGATCCAGCTGCAGATCGTCTCTCGCAAGCAACAGTCTGACCATGTCAATGTCCGCTTGATGCACGGCCCACACAAGTGGAGTCCAACCGGTCATGTCCGGTACATTGATATCCAGTCTCTCCTCGCAGAGAAGTAGCCGTGCTATGGTTCGGTTCCGGTACTGGACCGCATGATGAAGGGATGTTGATCCATCCCGGCCTACAACATTAAGATCGAGGTCGTCTTCGCATAGCAGTCGCTTTGTCAGAATCTCGTCAGAGCGCTTCGTCGCCCACCAGAGTGCGGTCTGCCCGCATGTATCTCCCACATTTGCATCCACCCCTGGCGCAGCGAGGAGCAGCTTGGCAACGGACAGGTACCCGCGGGTTGTGGCTTCATGCAGAGCTGTGAACCCGTCGTCGTTCCGGCCGTTTAGCTTGATGTCTGGTTGGTTGAGCAATAGCGTGAGCAAATCAAGATCCGCCATGCTTGCGGCTAGATGTAAGGGGGAATTCCCGCTTGCCGTGCGAACATCGGCATTCGTAGGAGCTTCCAGGAGAAGCTGGCAAATGTGGTCCCTGCGGAGGGCAACGGCCAGACATAATGGCGGCATTTCTTCGTATATCTTCCAGTGCCCATCGGCACCGGAAATCGAGACATCAAGATCACTGCGCGTCAGGAGCATGGCGGCGATCTGTCTATTGTCTTTGATGATGGCACGATGCAGGGCGGTCATACCGAGCCAATCCTGCGCGTTCACATCAAGGTCCTGCTTCTGAAGCAAGAGCTGCACAAGTCCGTCGTCGTTGTGCAGAACAGCATAGTGCAGAACCGTCCGGTCCTTCCAGTCTCGTGCTGAGATGTCAATGTCGCCATGCGCTAGGAGCGCGCGACCGCCGCTGCCGAAGCCTTTGCGCATGGCGTACAGCAATGGCGAGGCTGACTGGCTCTGAGGATGCATCTCAATTCTCGCATCGGCCAGAAGCAATCGCAGAATGACAAGGTGCCGATGCTTGATAGCGTCCAGCAGCGGTGTCTTGTTGTCCCTGCTTCCTGCGTTGATATCCGTACGGGCGTCTGAAAGCAACACCTGAACAACCTCTACATCCTTCTTCCGCACCGCCACACCAAGCGGGGTCAAGCCCAGACCCTCGCCGCGGCAGTTGACATCGATGCCGTCGTACGAGAGCAGCCATCTCACAACGGGTGCCTGTCCGAACATTGCGGCAAAATGAAGAGGTGTGTAGCCATGGAGATACACATTGACGCGGGCCCGGTAAACACACATCGTCTGGATAAGTTCCAGCTTACCATAACGCGCTGCCCAGTGCAGCGCCGAGCTGTTTTGGAATCGTATGTTGAAGCGATAGAGCGCCGGTAACAGCTGTCGATATACATGCGAATTGGTGAGACACAGAGAATGGATGTCCTTGGCCCGCTCCAGATGGTCCATGACACAAAGTAAGAGCTCACCCGGTAGGTCCAGCAGCAGCATGCTGGTCTGAGGCGGTGGTAGGTGTTCTTGGGATCGTGCAACAGGGAGCTTGGCTGAGATGTGGACACACCAGGAGGTACAAGCGAGGCTCTAGGAAGGTACACGCGCCGAGATGGGCCTGTTGGCTCCTCGAAGCAGCTGGGTTACGATACCTTTATACCGTGGCGTCCGCGTACCTGGCTTGTGGGCCTCGGCAGGAACAAATATATCCCAAAGGATCTCTTGAGAGGCGTTGTCTCTAATGGAGCCAGGCTGCGCTTTTCATGTAGATCAGTCCCACAACTAACGTCTCGAGAACCGTAAATCCATATGATGGTATGCAGCGGCGATGCCCCATATGAGGGCACGCACTCTCTCTGGATGCCAAGGCCGTTCCCACACACATGGCTGATAGCAAGCAACCTTGCAATCCCGTGCCATGCTATCTCACACTACCACTGCATCTAGAATGCATGGGAGTGCCTCTCGGATTTCTACTACCGCGTGCTAGTATAGATTGATCCAGATGCCGGATGCCGCATTCCGGTATGAACAGTCTAGAATTCGGGAAACTCATAGTGGAAGAATTCAAATTCAGGCATGGCTTATAAGGCGCTGCACAGTACGATATTGTAATTAATGCTGCAACATTCCAAAGTATTGGCTGCATCTCACAGATCAATAAGCGTATCAACGCACAGAGACGCGCGGGATGTTCCACGCTCCTCTGCAGGACACTCATTCTAACACGGACCGAGTATCTGAAGCTAGAGCTACAAAGGGCAGGTCAACTTGGCTGCGGGTCAAAAGCGTGGTCGAATTTGCTGGAATCAAGAGGCTCATGCAGCATCTCCTCGTCCATCCATTGTTCGAACGCAAACCGGGCTGCTGGCAGGCGGTTGTACAGGAAGATCTCGAAGAAATCCGGGGGAATATTCTGCAGCAACCGGGGCCGGAACTGCTGCAGGACCGCCTCCATGGCTTCAAACTGGGTCTTTTTCAGCGTGCGGTAGTCCGTCATGGACGATCCCTCCTCGCCGGAGAAGTAGCCCACGCCTTGGGGAAGGAAGCAGAGAATGTTAGGAGACCCAGCGATACGCGCGAGCTGTTTCCACGGCCATGCCCGCTTGCTCCACTCCTTGACCTTCTCCTCCACCTGGCGATAATCCCGAGCGTCCGCCGGGAGGCCCTGGATGATGTCCCCGACGGTCTGGCCCAACGGGTCCGGGCAGCCCCTCTGGCTATGCTGCTGGCGCAGATCGTGGACATACCAGCAGGTCAACGCAAGCCCAATCCGAGACGATTGCTCATTGCTTTTGTGCCACAGGCCCGCCTCAAACACGCCCGCCGCGCTGCGGCCAAAGGGACGCGTCGTATCGTGCTCTCGGGCCCGCAAATGTGACAGCTGGCGCTTGATCCCCACTAAGACCGCAGGTGATGCGATGTTGAATGTCAGCTGAAGCAATCGATCCGCTTGTTCCCATCCCATGGGTACCCCGCCCAGCGGCATCTGTGCCACTCGCTGCCACGTGCTGGTCAGATCCAGAGCTCCACTGCGTCCTGTCACGGCAGACCACCGCCGTTCCGCCTTCTCGTGACGTGACAGGCCGGTCAACCCACCAACCAGTGACGGTGGCTGACTGGTACGGGACTGGAGCACCTCCGCGACAATTGTCTGGGCCAGGCTGGACCGGAAGGTGTCCGGGGGATCCCCCTGCACGGGAAGCCCTCCTGCCCGCTGCGCCATGGTCCAGAGGAAGCGGGTCTCACTGCGATTCACCTCCCCATCGGACCCGAGGCACTGATGGTCTACCTGCCATTCGGGACAGGGTTGCTGGCACTCGCGCAAATGCTGGGACAAGGCAGTTGTGGCGGCCTGGCAGGTGGAACAGGCCTGTGGGCGCGAAACATCGTGCGCGGACGGCTCTTTGGAGGCAAAGGAGTAGTGCACGACGGCCCCGGTGCTAGTCTGGACTTCTATCAAGGACCAGTTGCCGTGCCTGCTGTCGGGCAACAGCAACGTCCGTGGGAGAGGGTACAGCCGGAGCGAACCCCGGTGGAGCTGGTCCTTCCACCCCACGTCCCCGATCCGCAGATTCTGGGCATGGTGCTGCCGGGCCAGCCGCTCCCCCAGGAGGTCAACGCTGAAGTCTGAGAGACCCCCGGGGGTGCGCAGTTCAGCCAGCAACCGGCTCACATGGGCGCGCGTCAAGGATGCTCCGTAGACTGAGATCGAGTCGTCCTCCGACAGGCCGCGCGACAGGGTATCGCGCAGCGCAGCCCATTCACCCTGCCAAGCGGCTCCAGCATCCCGGTCTGGGCTGTCATGCCGGCCGTCCGCCATGGTCGCATTCGTGACCGTTCCCTCGTGAATGCCAGGCGTCACTGGGGAGGAAGGGAATGCTTTCAAGATGGCTTGGCTGATGTTTTCCGGAAGGCACCAGCTGTCTGCCAGCCTGGCGGTGTCGGCTGTGGACAAGCTCGGGGAGGACGATTGCGAGAAGGGCGCGACATCACCAGGGTCAATCGGCGTCTGCCCCGTAGACCATGATGGCTGCATCTGCGGCTCCGGCCATTGAGTGTTCTGCGGAACAAACAATGGATCCAGGCGTGCGCGTTCCGGGGCCTCGGCATCAATAAATGTAATTCCGCAGCGGGAGCCGGACCGCCCGGGGACGCTCTCAGATGAGCCATCAAGAGACGGGGTAGGTTGCTGCATGGAGTCCGCGGAGGTCTCGTGGAATTCCCGGAGCAAGTGGTCGAAGGCAGCCCCCGCGCCCGGCTGGGCGAGCGGGCCACCGCACAGATCCGTGGCCTCCAACGCTACGAATGCATCGTCGCGCCCAGACTGTTGCTCAGGGCCATCGGCCGTACTCCTGTCGCTCTCATCCGTATCCGACATAGAGCCCTGACAGACCGAAGCGAGCTGGTTTTGCCCGCAACCTCGATCTTCCTCCCGGCCGCCGGTCCCGCTACCACTACCGACGCTACCCTCATCGTCCAGTTCCGGCAAGACGCAAGTCAGTCCCTCCACATCCCCGCCTTCGTGGAAGCTTGGGATGGAGTGCTGCCACTCGGTGACCAACGGGCCGAGCTGCCTACTGCAGACATGGTCGGCCGGTCCACCGGCGACCGCGTCGACCTGATTGATATCGGCGGTTCGCCGGCGGGCCACGGCTCTCTCGGTAGGAGCTGCAGATGTGTCGATCCACTCCAGCTTGCGTTTAGAACCCGCCAGCAGTCCCGGCAGTGGGTTTTGCGGACTGGTCATCGCAATATCGCTGAGGTGGGCTTCGATGGCCTGGACATAGTCGAGTGGGTTGGACGAGGTCGGAAACAGCGCCATGCAGGGCTGAAACTCCTCATACATATCACGCAGATAATTCAACTACAGGCACGGTCAGCATGCTCTGCTCTGACGAGGCCCGATCCACGGCCTGTGACAAGGTCTCACCTGGACGTGAGCCAAGCGAGCTAGGGCCGTCCGACCTACCAAGATGTTTGCGGTACACGTTGTGCTTGCGCACCCTTCAGTCCACTGGCCGCACAGTTCCACGACCAGAGGTTTCTACCAGTGGCCCGTCAGTTGCGCCCCAAGGCCATGAGACCATCTGGACTCACCGCAATCTCCCAGTATCTCCTCTGTTCCAACTTAGAGGCCATATCTCGCTGGCCACCACGGGTCCGCGTAGGAGCTTTACCAAACGTCCAAACACAACACCCGATATGCAGCTGCCCCGCAGACCCAGAGGTCTCCTTAGATTCGCAGTCCTTTGCTGTGGCATCTGTGATATCAATCACGGCCATTCTTCTGGTTTTAAAGCTGGGTGCATATTCCTGGTCTCGACACAGTCGGCGAGAAGATCGACGCTCTTATAGCGAACCATGCGTGTCTGAGAGAGCTCCTTTTACACTGCTTGTTGGTATCTGTCAACGCCGCCATCGGACCCGATTAAGGGTGCAGGACGCCGCATTATTTCCAGCCGGGGGCGGGGGAGGGACAAGGAGAGTATGTGTACCATGGTTCCTGCAGTGTACCTTTCACAAATCCCGCACCATTATTACATGATTAAAATGGTGAAGTTACATTGGCGAACTTCCTGTCAAGATGGCACTACCTCCAACGGCTCCCTCCTCTGGCACTTATGGAATTGGCCAGATCGGAAATATTTCTTCATCCCAGAACCCCGGCCGTCACTTACAGCATAGCCAGCTGGGCAACGGAAGACATCGCCTTCCATATCTTTCCTGTGCGGAATATACATATGGACGTCAGTCCCCGGTGTCACACACAATCCCTGCTTGTCGACTGCTGCCATTCGCCGCGTTTCAACGGCCTTCGATAACACTGCCTGGGAGACTGCGGGGCAGTAGATGGGGATAAGGTCTGAAGACCCATGCGCTAGTGGTAATTAGCGGCTAGGGCTGAGAAGCCCCAAGATCCAATGTTGACAACCATGGATAGCGTGTGGTGGGAATCCTGCTGCCTCTTGCATCTCAAACAGGATCGGCAGGGCCCACAGATCTACCCGTGACTACGGACTCACAAGCACTGTTTAGTCCGGCATCCGTAGTCTTTGCTCCAGCGTTCATTTTCCGGATACGTTCGTGAATGATGAAACCGCGTGGGATGATGCAGCAGAAAATGTGCCAGGCTATGACGTCTCTTCCAGCCCTGCAGGAATGGGCGTGTTCAAGATCCCTGGACGGGTGGGAGCCATGAAAAGAGCAGTTTCTATCCCGGTATGATAAGCGTCAATGTTGCCCAAGTTCCAAGGCTCAGAAGTGTTGGGAAAAGCTTCTTCGACCACATGGGTGGCCAAATCTACGTCCGGTTCACCGGTCAAGCTCGCTGGCAGCAACGCCGACGTCTAGAATGGCCTAGTTGACAGAAATTGCCCATTGCGCTATTCCCCTTCAAGACATCTGATGGCCAACCCGGGATACCGTAGGATCAGGAAGCAGATCAGCAGCGGGTGCCCGCTCCGCAAGTGGACTCGGCCAGAAGACCACGTGGATCTCGGATTTCCTCTCCGTGAAACTTTTCATCAACAATAGCATACATTGTGTGGGAACAATTGAGTTTTCAGCTGTTGCGGAACGTGGCATCGGACGGTGTCGATCATCTCTACTCGACGACATCATCCGCCGCATTTGTAAGCCATTCATGAGCGGGCCCGCAAATCCCCGTGGGGCTTCCTAGCGACTGATCCATGGAGATTGGTGCCTGCTGCGGTAGGCGGTTAATATACATCGTACCAGAGGTACAGTAGAGCCGGGAATTGATTTGCTTGGCCGCCACTGCAAGCACAGGAGTGGGAACAAGTGATTACCCGTAGCCGGCTAGCTTAGAGAGGAAGTCCCGGTGTTCGCCTCAGCCACACACTAGTGTGAGTAAATTTTCTTGTATAGATTACAGAAGTCTAGACAAACTCTACTACACTGAACGGCATCATACAAGCGACTCGCGTTAATTCTGCAAGAATTGAACGAGAAAGAGGGGAGAACACTCGCTTGCCAAATGACTCAACAAAATACAGCAGTGGGGATTGCGGGTCCGATCAAAAGCAGCACCCAGCAGATCTCGCGGACAGCCGGTGAACAGACTACACTAGAAATTCTTGCAATGAAAAACAGTGGTCGCACACAGAACACGGCCCAGCTCGCTGGTTGGCCTGCCTGCGTAATCCCATTGACACCGAAGCTTCTTGTGCAAAAGGCCATTATTCGTAAGTAACCTGGGCCTCTTCTGCTGCACAAGCTATTGCGTGTGCAATCTGGACCATCCGCCTGGCCTTCAGTCGGGTTACCCGCAGACCCCGCCGCAGCGCAAGTCGGCGCTCACACGCCACGCACTCGTCCCGGGACGCGGCTCCAGGTTCAGTCACGCCGTCTGCAAGCGACAATCCCTGCCGATGCAGAAACCAATCCATCGGGTTAGGGAACCCGCCCACGGGGACCTGTCGCCCGTCGTCCAGCCGGAGTGATAGGGAAACGGTGTCGCTCAGACGGCGGACGCGGAACCGGACAGGGACGCAATACCGCCCGCACCTTGCGCAGGTGGCCCCATCCGTGACGCTGATGCCCAGAGGCTTGCCGCCAACGACGTAGTCCATCTGGCATGCATCGACTCGTTGGATAGCGCTCAGAAAGACCTCGCCGGAGACCCGGCACCGAATGGTTCCGACGCACCAGTACGACGGAGTGCCCGTCTCGCGCTCCGGAACGGAGACCAGTTCGAAGAATAGACTCTGCGCGAGGAGCCTCAGCAGGCACTGGCGCCCCTGTCTCCCCACCCCCTGTTCGACGGTTTGCCGGATGAGATCGTCCATGGCATGGGCTGCATCAAGGCGGGGCTCCGGTCCCGCAAGGCAGATGTCCAGTCGAGACAAGGCGTCCTGGTCAGCCGCGGCCGCCTGGTTGCGGAAGCGATCCCACAATGTCTTGCCGTCCATGGTCTCGAGGAAGCTACGCAGCACCGGCCAGACGAAATGGCTACGGGGGGCAGGTGCGCACGACCGTTCGGGACCGGGACTGTTCGCGCGGGATCCTCGCGTACCCGTGCCGATGGAAATGAGAATACCAAGTGGGGGTTGCCAGGACCACATGTATTGCAGTTCCTGGCGACAAAGCGCTACTGGGTTGTTGTGCCGCAGGCCCCCGTCCCAACAGGCGCCCAGCGCGGGCAGCACCAGCGGGCGAAAAAGCCTAAGGCATGTCAGCCAGCCGACCAGTCTCGCAACCACCGGACCAGCCACTGATTTGGGGTGCCACCTACAGGGGGACGGCAGATGTGGCGCGGGCACTACATCCAGTCTGTCAGTCACGCAGCCTGGGTTGCGGTAGAAGCGGGGATGCTGACCTCTGCCAGAGCAACGGCTCTTCCTCCGGCGTCTTCGCAAGCACACTACGGTAGCCTGGCCGTGACGTTTACTGAGTTAGCCAAGCACAAAGCGGTCAGAGCTACATGAGGTTGCCACCCGGTCAGGAAGGAACTGAGGAACTTCCCGACCGTCCAGTGCAAGGAACACGTAAAACGAAGTCACAATACCGTGCACGCACCAACATTGCGGGGCCGCAGTGTCGCGGCTTTATAATTAGTCACTAGTGCCGTACCGTCTTCAGTGGTGGTGGTGACCGCGACCTTGGTCTCTGACCTACTCTCTGGGCTGAAAAGCCGCTGTGTATCGCTATAGTGGGCGCGGAGAAGCGATTCGAGCTCGTTCGCGTCGTATAGCCCTCGGCCCAGGGCACTGCGTATCATGCGGCGTGGCCATGAGAACAGACGACTGCATGGTGGACCCTGGAAGAAGTGGAATAGCAGGCGCTGAAAAGCCTCCAGACAGTCTGTCACGGATCTGTGCTTGGCAAAGATGTCGAGTATGATCAGCCCGCCTGCGGTACAGGTGTCAGTCACCCAAAACGGGAATGTGCCACGCGCTGGGGACTATGGTCAGGGAAAAGGACAGGTTGTGTTGCCATCCTCACCGGCACTGGTGCCAAATGCGACATCAATCAGCCCCGGAAGGGAGCATTTGGGCCCCAGGATGAGTTGCAGGCCCAGCAAGATTCGGATGGGGATGACGCCACGAACGCCGCCCCCATCCACGGCGAGGGCACGCACAGCCGCGGTGGGAGGCAAGAGAACCACCGATGTGACGCATGGAGCTTGACACAGTGGGCAGGTCTCGACGACAAAGGCCGACTCTCTCCGCGGGGCGGGTCGACCGTAACGCTCGATGCAGCGGTCACACAGGGCATGGCCGCAGGGCAGCGGATGTTGCGGGCGGCACAGAAGGCAACCCAAACACGTACGGTTGCTGTGGAGACGTTCGAAAATCGCCCGCCATTCGGTCAGGTGCTGCACATGGAGCGCTAACGGAATCACGTCCTGGTCCAGCAGGCATGCATGGGCGTCAACCAGCCGTGACTCGATCGAGTCGGCGCGAGCCGTGGCTGCAGCGGAACATGCAACCCCCCGCAGCGCGTCCAGGCAGGGCTGTCGGTAGCGTTGGCGGAACAGATCGCGCGGGTGGAATCCTGGATGCGCAAGTCAGCCTTGGCCCGCCCAGTATATGTACTGCCGGGCGTGGTCGAAGAGATCGGGGCATGTGCATGACCCGACAGCCGCGCGCGGGGGGTCTTACCGTGTGTATCCGGCGGGTAGGCGTCCAGCAGGAGACTCGAGGCAAGGAGCTGGTCCTGCGTCTCGGAGCCAATGGCCTGCGTCCGCTCGAGAAAGTCCCCGATGCAGGCAGCCCACTCGGCTGGTCGGGGCTGGGGGCGGCCCGCTGCGATCAGATCAAACGGCTTCTGGTGGTCCTGAGCCGTGTGGCGGATAGCACCCTCCAGAAAGCGGGCCAGATGACACGCCAAGAAAGATGTCTGCGTCGTCACTCGCTCTCGGGTCGCCCAGTCCAGGGCTTTGAGAATCTCTTCCTTTACTGGGCGATACCTCGCCTCGTCGGAGAGCACGTCGCCCCGTGACACCGGGAGCAGATGCACGCTCGCGTACAGCTCTGATCCGTCCAGTTGCTGGAACAAGGCCTGCCCATCCGACTCGGACACCTCGTCCGCGTCAACCAGGACAATGATACGCGTCTGCAGCGACGGCCGCGTGGCATCACGGCCCGCTACCGCCCATCGATTCAAGAGGCGGCGAACACTGGGAAGTCCCCCGAGGTCTGCAGCAAAGATGCATGTGACGTGAGCGAAGGGAAGCAAGCATCTTGCGACAATGACGTCCTGCAGCGGCAGAGCCGGGTCGGAGCTCCAGGTAATGGGGATCGGCTCGTCGCGGGCCAGCAGCTCGGTGTCGGGCAACTGGCAGTCCCGGAGCGGATCCCCATCAGCGAACAGAATCGGTCGTTCTGTGGGCCACGTGCGGTGATCGACCCGCAGGTTAAACCCTCCGACTTTGCGTGATGGGTTGTCCGGGAACAGGTAGCGTAACGCTCGGTCTTTCCGGCTCCGGCCCAGGAAGCAAACCAAGGCCGCCTGTGAGGGGCGCCGAGGGGTGCTTGCCGCCGTCAGCTGCCTCGGCCGGGTCGCATCATACAGCAGGGAGGCACCAGCCTCCTCCGCCACGAGAGCCAGCCAGGCTGTCTGGGGCGCGAGCCGCATCGGACCGGACCGGAGACAAACAGACGCACGTGCCGTACAGCATGTAGGCCATGGTCGGATCCTCAACCGGGAGACCGTGACGCGCCTATATATTCGCCCGTATCATGCCATGGCTTGCATTGGCAGCCGCCAGAGTCGTGGTGCTCTGGGTATCTAGCCCGCGTTCTATTTCTGGCTACCGCCGCCGTTCCTGCTGCGTCCCAGGGCACGCCCAATCAGCCCGACCAGCCTCAATCTCCTCGCGCGGGCGGGCCCCCCTCCCCCCCAAGCAATGCCAGAGTAGACGTCAAATAATCCGCAGGTGGTCTACAACATCAACTAATGGCCGCTTCTGTCTCAGAGTAGCTAGCAATGGGTGTCGTTATAGCCCTCATTGTATTGTCGAGAAACCTTGCTTATCTCGAGTAGGTCGACATCCTATTCAAATTTCCCATTACAGGCCCGGCCACCCATTGTGATCAGTGTCTTTGGCATCAACAGAAATCCCCAATACAACGCCCCGGTGAACTGATGAACTGGTGAATGTCCCAAGCAAACGGGGTCAGTCTACAGGGTAACGGGCTGATAGGTGGCGGATAATCAAGCATCTTGTACCAGGTCGGAACGCACGAGTCGAACTCACGTGACTGACGCTGGCCCACAGAAGTTCACGTGAGCTTCCAAGGCAAATAGTGTACTACGCGCCATACGCTATTCCGGATCTGATCTAGCGCGGTCTGGCGGAACCATGCTAAGTGGCGGGCGGCCGTACGCGCGGGCGCGTGCTTGATGTGGGAAACACGTAAACATACCCAGAAGCGCGTAGACTATCACGAAATCTACTCATGTTAATGCCCCGTCGTCAAGGCAATCTTTAGGAAACTTCTGGCACGACACTAGTCGAATGAGCTGATCTGCATTACTCTATCGCGGCGACTATTGCATCTTCCTGGCCTGGGACTGCCATGTTCAGGATACCTTGACAGAGATGGCCAAACAGGTCCTAACCCGTCCGTGTACAGTACATATGGACAATAGCGACAATGTACCAACGTAGAATTCAATGTGACCTCATGCATGAACTCATACACGATTTCTGTTGTGGCCAGATATATATATGTAAGTGTGTGGACGATGTCCTTTGGAGCAGCTGCGCTACTAGCTCTGCGACATATATATTTGTGGCCGGTTGCCCTCTCCATAGCCGGGCCAGCCAATATATCCTTATTGCACTACAGTTGTGCTACAGAGTACAATAGTCATCGACTGTAGCAGCGCAATTACCTACAGTAAGACTCTCAATTAATGCATACATCATCCAGGAAGGCTGGAAGGGTAGATGGTAACGTTACAAGCTGGATTATTATAAGCAGCTCCGTACACGCGGTTGCAAACATGGTGCAAGAGCGTTAAAGCCTTTCCAGTTAATCCGGCCGATTTCCGCGACGCCTAAGCAGCGCGTCTTCTCCAAAGCTACCATTGGATCCTTGGATTTTGCCACCGACAAGCGGGTCATTTCCTTTCATGGTCTAGCGCCCTGGTAGGGTAGAACAGAGAGTCTCAGGGAGTTGCGCACCGTCTGTGCGATCGCGTTTACAGTAGAAAGAGACTGTTATCGCAAATATAGAAAGGCAGGGACAGCTAGATGAAAGTACTGTTGTACCCTTGGTCTAGTCCGTGCAATTACATGATGATCAATCCAATTGCTTTGTCATCCAGTACACAACCAACGCCCTCTGAGTTCAATATGATCTATAAGATCTATAAGAGGCTTTTTACACGTATAAACGCACGCCTTCCATGTCGATGGTCCATGCCTGCCGCGGCTCTAAAGTGAAGACAGGCCCTTGTGTGTGGGCCGCAGCTGATTTGTCAGCATAGCCGACGCATGCCGCCCGGCAGCTGGGACATGTGACTCTCACCAACTGCGTCTCCTGAGCTTGGCTTTCATATGTCCGTTTCACATACTCTTCAAGGCAAGCCCGATGGAAGACGTGCCCGCAGAGAACTGCCACCAGGCTATTTACATGGCTTTCAAGGCAGAATACGCAGGTGAACGGACGAGACCCAAGTCGGGTCAATGAAGTATGGCTGCACTCTCCACTGCAACTGTTCTGTGGATC